>NC_060278.1:70504875-70748902 GCF_021613505.1 Equus quagga
TCTCCGGCAATCCCTAGCCCCACGGGGCAGGCAACGGCAGCTGGGGGTCGCCCCGCCCTCTGGGATTCTCTCTGGGCCTCTCCCGGAGCCGTGAATGCTCAGCGTGGCCCCTCTGCTAACGGCAGACAGAGAGTTTTGTCTGCTGCCCGGGCGGAGCTCCGGCGCTTCCCCTCTGGGTCGCAGAACCGGCCTTTGAAAATTCCCCCGGCCCCGGTCCTCTCCGAGATCTCCGGCAATCCCTAGTCCCACGGGGTGGGCAACGGCAGCTGGGAGATCTCCGTGCCCTCCGTGTCTCTCTCTGGGACCCTCCGGGCGCCCCGAGCACCAGGCTGGGTCTCCCCGCCAATGGCGGGGAGAGACTCTCCCCGCGGGCTCAGGTGTGCAACTCCAAAGTTTCCCTCTGCGTTTAGGAGTAATTGCAGGGGGTTTAGCTAGGGTTCTGGTCACCTGTTTCCACCGTTGCTCCTCTGTTGTGTTCTCGCTCCTGCCCTAGATGTGTGTGGATCCTCTGGGGGCGTCCGTTGGAAGAAAGCCGCTTGCGGGTATTAGGCTGCCCGTCGGGGTCGGAGAGTTTTCACCTATTTCCACATCCTCCCGGAGGAAAGTCCATCCGCCTTCCGATGTATAGTCGCGTGGGTGTCTCAGACGTCCTGAGATGCTGTCTGGATATCCTTTGTCAAGCGATAAGTGTCCAAATAATTGTAGACTCGAAGGGCGAGAGACAAAGAGGACTACTCACGGCGCCATCTTGGCTCTCCGTCTGAATACTTTTAATTTCTGTACTTATCGTGGAATGGTGGCAAAGGTTGCAGACTATACTCTGAATCGCGCTGCTCTGGATGTAAGCACCCTGTGGTTCTGTGAAAAAGGACCTGACATTCCTCCTTCTCTAATAGTGTTGACATGGGCAAAAACGTGACATGACCTTGAGGTTGATACTTTCAGAAAAGGTCCATGAAAATTGTTCCTTGGTTGTGACATTTGAGAGCACTTGGAATTGTAAGCCATTTGTGACTTTTGTTTGTTATTCAAATTGCTCACTTAAGAGTATATTTAAATTTTTGTAAAGTCCCTAGTAGGAATGACTTCAGATTAAGGGAGGGGAAAAACTATTTATATATACACACATATATGTATGAATACATATATATGTATATAAATATATATGGAATAATATAGTATACAATATATGTACGTATATATTTATTTATTCATTCTTATTTCCTTGCTTTTTCTTCCAGAAAATTCTCTAATAAGTGCACATGTGATAACTAACACATTGTACACTCGGCCCCTGGAAACAGAGGAGGTTTTTGGCCAAGGTTAAGTTTTGTGTAGAACTTAGCTTCTCAAGCCCTGAGGGAGGTTTTTGTCTTGTTTCCGATGTGTAAATGAGAGTCAGTTATGAATGTCTATCCTTTCCCTCAACCAGCACAAGGTTCATTGTACATGCAGTGTTATTCGTCTCAGCAATGTTGGAGATGGCCAGCGATTGAAAGATTCTAGGGCCGCTTAAATGCCCACAGATAGAGGATAGTTAAATAAATGAGGGTGTATCCACTCTCATTTTATATAATTGTACAAAACTTGAAGAAGCTCTTTATATACTGATATAGAATGGGAGGGAGCATTATCACTCATTCACAAAATTTAGTGAAATGACACAATCTGTTGATAATTTTAAAAAGCAGACTTGAGGTCATCAACATTAAACCTGTTGTGCGCTTGTGCCTCTGGCTGGACAAGGCTGTCTCTAAGAGGATTGCTCCATTTCAGGGGAGGTAACTGTTTTTCTAAGGGCAGTTTTCCCCTGTTGAGAATAATTATGTGTTATAATGATGAGGTTATAAATATGTAACATTTTTTGAACTCTTTCTTGGGTCTAGGCCCTGTTGTACAGGCCACTAAATGCTTTGTGCACACCATCTTATTTAAACTTACACACATTCTGAGATAACTAGTGTTGTCCCCACTTTACAAAAACACAGAGAGAGCAACATGAAGAACTCACCTAAGATCACAGGTCGTGAGTGGGAGCCCAGGTTCGAATCCAGGAAGCAGGATGATAGAGCCCTGCCTCTCCTGACCAGCCCAGTGTGGAGCGTCTCTGAATAGAGACTGAAAGGTCCTCACACTCAGCAGTTCTCAAGTTCAGTAACTTACTTCTGGGGAGAGTACCCAGGTGCTGTCTAAATCAGAACACGGCACAATATTTATTCAGTCCTTGTATCTGCAGTGAGTCCTGCCCCATGTTTAGAGGAAGACTGGGTGCCATATCGTCTTGCTCAAAACAGACAAGCAACAACAAAAAATATCAGAGTTAGAACAAAATAGTAGCTATTTTCCAAAAGGAAGATGTTTAGACTGAACTGATATCTCTTGTCCTCCTAATGTTTTTGTCACATCTTCTAAGAACCCACAGTAATCATCAAACAATGATGACATGCCTACTATCTGTGCCAGAAACTGTGGCTGGTGCAGAGAGGTATAGGCATATTCTTGGCCTCAGTTAACTACCATGGGAATGACTATAATTTGGTAAATGTTTCTGTTTTCTCACTGGGCATATGGAAGCACGTTAATTGTAAAGCACAGCATTGCAGGGTTCCAGGAGGAGGACTCCACCAGACTGGAGGAGCCATCCTTTCTTTGATTGGTGAACACTGTGGATTGTTGTTATAGCTCCTGTTCTGCATCATCTTCTATGTATACATACTTCCAGGCATAAAATACACGAAAAGAATGTGATATCTTTTCCTATTCTCTGTGCCAGATTAACATCCTTTGTTAGTTCACTGTTGAAGTAAAGGATGAGGGAGAGGGAGGGCCAGGCTTTTGGTCTGCTGTTGACACTGCCTCCTTAACACGTTTCAGGGTACACCACTACACTAGGAAAGGAAGGAGGGAGAGTGTTTTCAGGACAGACATAGTGAAAAGGAGCTGTAGTCTGTCCCTGAAACTGAAGATTCCTTTACGGTTTTTTCTTAACCGTGACTGGACATAGACACTTTTTTTCTTTGTTGGTAGAAAACAAACCAGGAGAAAAAATTTAGTTTGTTTTCCTATTGGAAAAAAAACTTCGTTTTAGCTAATTTTAGTATATTGAAATTTCAGATTTTAAGTGTCTCAGAAGAAAAATAGTATCAGTTTTTAAAGTTGTAAATGCCTTCAACAGGCAAACTAACCTTTATTCATTTTTGTGGGAGGAAGAATTCTAAGATGGCTCCAATTCCTGTCCCCTGTTGTGTACATGAGACCTGTGAATACGATGGGTTATCACTCCTGTGGTTATGCTACATTATATAAGACTATCATGGCAGACTGGAAGAGATTCTCCTGCTGCTTTGAAGAAGTAAGCTGTCATGTTGTGAGGGCCACTTGGCTAGGATCTGAGGGTGACCCTGAGCCAACAGCCAGCAAAAAAAAGATTGGGGACTTTGGTCTTACGACTGTAAGGAACTAAATTCTACCAACAACTTGCATGGGCCTGGAAGAGAACCCCGAGCCTCAGAGGAGACCACGGTCCTGGCCAGCACCTTGATTGTAACCCTGTGAGACCCAGAGCACGGAATAGTTACCCCATGACCAGATTCCAGACCCATGGAAAGTGTAAGATAGTAAATTTGTGCTCAGGGCTGATCTTCCTCAAAAACATAAATAAATAAATTTGTGGTGTTTAAGCTACTAAGTTTGTGATGATTTCTCATGGAGAAACAGAAAATGATTATAGGTTTAAAATTTCTATGTACTTTGGTCTTTCACCTTTTACAAAATTGCCCAGGGTGAATTATCAGTGGTAGTTTAATGTTGGTACAGAGCCCTCATTATCTGATGCTGTTGTGAGTGAGGCATTTGCTTTAAGTTTCTGTTTTCCAGGTTACGAAAGTTTATCTTTAGAGCAAGAAACACATTGTTACCCATTTGGGGTGGCACTTTTTCAGAAAATAGACAACTGGCTTCCTCATCATCTTAAACACAGCATAGCAGTAGAACTCTGCCTAAATACCTGTCATGCGGATTTGTTCTAGCGTTGTTGTGAACAGTGGGAGAATTACTGGGAGGGGAAATGGCACCTCGCGCGGCTGGAAAATGGTCCGGTCTCTGATGTGGCGCCTTTGGGGAGTGATTTCCCCTGGCCTGAGTAGGTGAGGTGATTAAAACGACAAGCAGCTGAGAGGTGAGGAGTGCGACTTTACTGTAGTGTAAGGGGAGCTGAGTGTTCCTTAATGACCCAGATGTCATCTTTATAAAACTTGAGTGCATTTTATGCCCCTCTACAGGGATATTTTGAGGCCACACTTACTACTGTGCCTTTCGGTGCTAAATTGCCCCACTGTTTCGCCACATGCCCATCTGGGTGAGCAGTGTGCGATAGGTTGCTGAGAGACCTAAGAAAAGACCCAGAGACACAGAATGAACATATGGGTTTACAGGGAAGGTCCAGTGGCCGCCAGCTGGACAGCAACGTGCGCTTGCTACCACCCCCTGAGAGAAGCTGGCTTCTGTAGGCAGAGGAACAAAGGCTGTGCGCTTGCCAAGGGAGATCGTCCCTGTATGACCTGCATTCCAAGGACCAGAACCCCCCCGGAAGGCCTCTGTGTTCCCTCAGACCACGAGGGTCTTGGTGCTAACTCTCCCACAAGAAAGCAGCTGGGTTGGCCAAGCCCAGAACATTGTGAGTGCTGGCGCATAGCCCAGACAGGAGCCTCAAGGACACATGGTTTTTAAAGGGGCACGCCAGCTAATGCCCCTACACCCGCATCTTATGTTCTTGAGTCAGTTTTGCATGATAGCAGAAGCAGCAGTGCACATAGATTGAATGCTAAATGTCCTTGTCCTGTGCTTCCTCATTTCTTACTGGCCATGTCTACTCATGGTGGCTCAGGAAGTCACATTATCAAGCCTGTGTAAATTCGATGTAATTTAAAAGAAATTTTTGGTACACTTTTCTCTGAAGTATTGACATAGAACAATCATGTGCAGAAATCATAAGTATCCAGTTTGAATCATATTTACAAAGTGAATACTTCTTGTAACCAACATCTCTATAAAGAAACAGAACTTTCTAGCCCCAGTGGTTCCCCTGGTCCTCTCCTGGTCACTACTCTCCCCTTGAAAGGTAACCATTATCCTGACTTCTGTCTGTATAGACTGTTTTGCCTGTGTTTGAACCCTAGACACGTGAAGCCTCACATCGTTTTTCCCGGTCCATCTGGCTTCTTTACTCCACATTGGGTTTGTGATATTCATTGGTGTTTTCTGTAGCTCTTGTTTGTTTATTCTCTTTCCTATATGTTATTCCATTGTGTTAGTAAGTGGCAGTTTACCCCTTCTACTCTTCATGGACATTTGGGTAGCTTTCAGGTTTTCGTGGGGTATTTTGATAGTGCTGCCATGAGCATTTGCAAGCATGTCTTTTGGTGAACACGTCTGCATTTCCATATGTGCAGGTCCTCAAATGCTTCTGTAAAGGGCTAGGAGTAGGCAGTTCCCCCTTCATGGACCATACTGCCTGTGTCCCAACCACTTACATCTGCTGCCGCAGCACAAAAAAGGCATGAACAGTACGTAAATGAATGAATGTGCAAGGTGTGTTTCAATAAAACTTTACTTATGGACACTGAAGTTTGAATTTCATGTAGTTTTTACATGTCATGAAGTATGATTGTTCTTTTGATTTTTTTCAACCATCTAAAGCTGTAAAAATCATTCTTGCTACATTGGGTGTACTATGTAATACACTTTGTAAAAAAAAAAAAAAAAAAAAGAGCTGGCTAGCCTGATTTGGGCTTTGGCTGTAGCTGGCTGACTCCTGCGATAGGGCATGTACCTAGGGTGGAATACTGGGTCACGTGGTACAGAGATTATTTCACTATAGAGGATACTGCCAGTTTGCCAAAGTGATTGTATCCAGTTTACAGCATGTACGTTGTTTTTCTTTAAAGATTTTTTGTATTATTATTTTATTTTTCCTTTTTCTCCCCAAAGTCGCCTAGTACATAGTTGTATATTTTAGTTGTGGGTCCTTCTAGCTGTGGCATGTGGGATGCCGCCTCAGTGTGGCCTGACGAGCGGTGCCGTGTCTGCGCCCAGGATCCTGGGCCGCCGAAGCAGAGCACGCGAACTTAACCGCTCAGCCATGGGCTGGCCCCTATATGTTGCTTTTTAATGAATGAAGGACATGGATTTCAGAGTTTGGATTTTGTGATGGCTTCGGAAAGACTTGTTTCCTTGGTTTTGACTTGAGACTGGTTATGATCGTGAGAAGTAGATGTTTAGATAAGTGGCTGGCTGCACTTATTAGCAGAAATAATTGAAGCCTGATTGGAAAGTGTTGCAGGTGTATCTTTTATTTCATTTACTGCCTTACTATTATTAATGGATCAGGAAACAGAATTTATTTTTTATCTTGAATTTCATGTTTCCTTGAATAGTTCTATAACCTTAGCCACACATTCTTTACTTATAAAAAGCTTTCAAATGTAATTTCTCTTTTTAAAATGAATTATGTTTCATATTTTAATAAACTATTGAGGCCATGTGCAGTCAGCATTCAAAATTGTATTTGGGCTTTTGACAGTCCTCCTCTTGCGTAACCCGAGTGAATGTGCCCTTTTCATTTACTGTGCAATTTATCTTGCTAAAGGTATATTAATAATGTTTCATAGTGTAATGTATCACTTACAGGAATACTTGTGTAAAATATTGTTGACCATAAGAGTATTTATACAACCAAGACATGCATTTATATTCCTGCCAAATTGGTTGGGGGAGGAGGAGCTGGTCTTTTGGGATTGGTGTTCATATAAGTGTTGTGTTGTGGTGTAAATGACATGAACTCTCAGAAGGTCAGGCTTTGAGTGGGAGACCATTTGGAAAGTATTGACTTCTTGGATTCCTGGAGGATAGTTTATTTAGTCATTCCTTGAGTCCCCAGGTCACGTCGCCCTGTGCTGGGCTTTCCTTCCTTTTTGGCAGTTTCCTGCAGGGTCAGGCGGAAACTCACTCCTTTACTGATGTGTGCTCTGGACAAGCCATCACTACTCGTGGTGTAAGCAGCTGTCTGAACAGCTTGATTCATTGGACTAATTTGGTTTTAGTGTTTGGGGTGGATATTAGGTTGATAGAGGATAGGGCGTTGTACTCTCTCTTATCTGTAAAAGGCGGGTTTTATTGCTAACTAGGAGAAAGAAGGAGCCCCCTCCATTGGGAGGTGGACTTCACTGCCTCCCCAGCTTGCCTGGAGTGTGCACCTTCCAGGGAGAAATAGTGAGAAGCCACAAGCTAGCCCCTTGCCTTTTTCTTTTTCTCTGTCTCTTCCTCCCTCTCTTTCCATCTCCTCCTTGCTGTTTTCTAAATTCCCTTCTGGTCATGGTACTGACTCAAGTGGCAAAGAAACAAGTGACATCTCTGCACTACCCTTCGTTCACCTGTTAGGGAAGACCGCTTCTTCTTTGTTTCATGTGTGTTCTGCCTTATTTTTATGTGAAAGAATGGTGAAAAAAAAAATATAGCTTGCAGAAATGGTGAACTGGAGGATCTTTGCTTTAATATTTGTTTATTTCTTGCTTAATTCAGAGCTAGGAATCCAGATGCCGTGTGACATCACAGCATCATGCAAAGGCACCTGTGCAACTTGCCACACAGAGTGCATTTTATTTCCTGAGTGTGTTCCTGCTGCCTCTGGAGGATGGCAGATTTTTATTGAAAGCATTCATCGGTGGTTTCTGCAGGCATGGTTTCTGCTGATAGAAATTTGGCTGGAAGTTCTTTGGCTTCCAGACACCTGCAGATTTTCTTTTTTGTTTTGTTTTATTTTTTTCTTCCCAATTTTGAGATATGATCAACATATAACATTGTATTCGTTTCAGGTACACAGCATGGTGATTTGATATATGTGTAGTTGTGAAATGATCACAGTAAGTTTAGTTAACATCCATCACCTCACATAGTTAGAATTTTATTTTTCTTGTGATGAGAACTTTTTTCTTTTAAGATTGGCACCTGAGCTAACAACGGTTGCCAGTCTCTTTTTTTTTTTTTCTGCTTTTTCTCCCCAAATCCCCCCGGTACATAGTTGTATATTCTAGTTGGAGGTCCTTCCAGTTCTGCTATGTGGGACACTGCCTCAGCACGGCTTGATGAGCAGTGCTAGGTCCACACCAGGATCCGAACCAGTGAAACCCTGGGCCGCTGAAGCAGAGCTCACGAACTGAACCACTCGGTCACAGGACTGGCCTCGGAACTTTTAAGATTTACTCTCTTAGCAGCTTTCAATTACACGATACAGTACTGTTAACTTTAGTCACCAGGCTGTATCCTGAGAACTGATTTCTCTTACCACCAGAAGTTTATACCTTTTGACCACCTTCAGCCATTTCACTCCCTGCTCCCGCCTCTGGCAACTACCTGTCCATTCTGTGTATCTGTGTGTTTGCTTTCTTTTAGATTCTACGTATAGGTGAGATCATCCAGTATTTGTCTTTGTCTGACTTATTTTGCTTAGCATAATGCCCTCAGCTTTCATCTTTGTTGTTGCAAATGGCAGGATTTCCTTTTTTTAATGGCTGAATAATATTCCATTTTATATATATATATACACCACAACTTCTTTATCCATTCATCTATCGAGGGACACTTAGGTTGTTTCCACATCTTGACTATTGTAAATAATGCTGCAGTGAACATGGGGGTGCAAATATCTTTTCGAGATCCTGATTTCATTCCCTTTGGTTATATACCTAGAAGTGGGATAGCTGAGTCATACAGTAGTTCTATTTTTAATTTTTGGAGGAAGCTCCATACCATTTTCCATAGTGGCTGTACCAATTTACATTTCCACAAACAGTGCACAAGGGTTTCTCCACATCCTCACCAAAAGTTATGTCTTGTCTAAACCATAGCACTCACCTCTTGGAACATCCTCAAAGTGCACCCAGCAGAACAGAGGTGTCAGTTGTTTGGGGATACAGAAAATTATGGCACAACCCTCGATGTGAAATACCTGGGAGCTTAAGAAGATATCTGTGTCCAGGCCTGACCCTGAGAGGCTCATGTGAAGGACTGGAGCAGGGCGCAGGCATGATACTTTTAAAAAACTTCTTGGGTCATCCTCTGGTCTTGCAGGAGAAGCGAGCAATACGTACATGTTAAGACACTAGTCAATTTTTGACTGAGAGGCAAATGATTAGGTTGGGTAACTGTAGTCATTGAGAGGAAGGGTCCACTGTGGACCCGTGTAGGCTCTGAGTGTTTTCCAGGAGGAGGGGAAGGAGGGGTGAGATTCAGGTAGAGGAAGGAACTAGAAGGCTGTCCAAGCAGACATTATCACTTGAACAAAGGCTGGGAGGTGGAGACGAGCTTGACCTGTTTCTGTGAGTAAGAAACAAGAGTAGGCCAGCTTTACAAGACCGGAGTTTAAGGTTAAGATCAGATTGAAGCTTCCTAGGTTACAACATGCCACTTAAAGTAATCCTTTCACTGAGCTTTCTTACCTTGTGTTAAAGTTTGTACTCTAAAGAAATGCCCTTGTGGAACCTTCTGGTGAACCTCCCGAGTATTTTGGGCTTCCATTTAGGTCAAATATACTAAAGTACTTGTGATCACAAGATCCTGCTGTACTTAAAAAGTCTAGTTAAATATTAATGTGAGGAAATTTGCTCTTGCATATTTTCACACGTAATTTCTTTAATTGGTATTATGCATTTTGCATAATTTAATACCGACATCTGGGTGATTTGCTCAGCCGGCAGAGGACTGTTTCATCAGAAAGATCTACACAGCATCTTCTCCGAACCGCCTGCCAACAGTTAGCTGTTCAGTGTTTAAATAAAGAATGATGTTTCTGCAGTGGGAAGAGTGGTGGAAATTGAAATGCCCCAAGAGTTTCTGTTGATCAAAAGGACAATATTAATTCTATTTACTGTTTAGGGGCCAACTGCCAACAATGCCAGGAAATTTAGGTTTGTTGGTACCATGGAGCGGTGGCAGCAGGTTCTTCTTTCCTCTTTCTGCCCTGGTGAGCCTGGGACTGGTCACCATCTGTTCTAAATGTTTCTTTTGACCACAGGTGATGTGGATTGTTTCAAAGTCATGTAGAAAGCAAGGCTTTTGCATTCCTATTTCAATTTTTATGATGTAACAGGTGCCAGTCTGCCATCAACTTCATGTTGCTACGTACAGAGATTTTGGACACTTACTATTTATGCTGATTGCCTTTTAGAATCAAACCTTCACGTTTAAACAAGGTTCCCTTATAAGCTTCTGGCTTATTCTGGCCATTTTAAGTATTCTTTTGAGATTTAAGATCTGCTTTTGCCTAGCAAGGAGCGTATGAACAGAACTGATAAGAGACAGTCTCAGCCTTGGGGATAGAGGTCAGTAGTTTGGCTCTCACTAACCCCAGCCTGCTCTCTTTTTCCCTGAGCTTGACTTATTGTGCTGGACCCACTGTTTGCTTTCTGGAGGGGTAGACAGACAATAAATTGATGTTTAATTTTGAAAGCCTATAGTGCTCTGAAAACAGTAAGCCAGGTGGAGTGATAGAACGTGCCTGGGAATAGGGATGTGGTTACTTTTGTAGAAGGTGAGCTTTATGTAAGCAGGACCTTGTCCGTCTGGTGTCTTTGATCTCTAGAGAGCAGGTAGCATGTGTGATGAGAGCTGATTGACAAGAAAGGGCAAGCCACAAAGATTTAGAGGGAGCATTTCCCAGGCAGAGGGAACGACATGTGCAAAGGCCCTGCAGTGGGAATGAGGAGGC
This sequence comes from Equus quagga, assembly GCF_021613505.1. Classification (NCBI taxonomy): domain Eukaryota; kingdom Metazoa; phylum Chordata; class Mammalia; order Perissodactyla; family Equidae; genus Equus; species Equus quagga. The sequence continues at coordinate 70,515,638 of NC_060278.1, forward strand.
CGCTGTGGCTGGAGTGTTGGGAGTCCAGTGGAAAAAGGAGGGAAGATGAGGATGAGATTGGAGAGGTGGGTAGGGGCCAGATTAAGTGAGATGTGGGGGCCATTTTCTTCTAAATGGGTGGGAAACCACTGTAGGGTTTTATGCATGACCTCTTGACATTTTGAAAAGGAGGCTCCAGCTGTCATATGGAGAACAGATTGTAGGATGGCAAGAGAGGAAGCGGAAGGACCAATTAGGGGGTGTCAGAGACTCTAGGTAGGGGATGGTGGTAGCGGTAGCAGTGGAGACCGAAGGTTGTGGATGATTCAGACTATGTCCTGCAGGCAGAACTGCTGGCCTACTGGTGGTCTGGCTGTGGGGTTTGAGGCAAAGAGAGGGATCAAGGGTGCCTTCTAGGTTGACTGACTTGATTCTTCCTTCTTTTTGTTCCGACCTGTGGATTGCTGATTCTGCCTTTTCCCCGGAACCACCTCCTTCCTGGAGCCTCATTCTGATTAAGGCTAATCCCCAGTGCTCCCTTGCCTCCCTAGGTCTGTGGTATCTGCCAGACCTTTTCAGTTTAGGTAGATTTCCAGTCCTTAACTCTTGTAGACTGTTCCATACCTTCTCTGTGTTTTCAATTTTTTAAAAATCTGATTATAGTTCAAAGAGCATAATTAATGGAGCTCTCACAGGAGAGGTTGTGTGTTACCAATCAGCTTGGCAGGGATGTAGAACATGCTTCTTGCAAGCAAATATTGTGTGGGGGTTTTTTTTGATTTTTTCTTTTGCTGAGGAAGATTTACCCTGAGCTAACATCTGTTGCCAATCTTCCTCTTCTTTTTTTTTTTTTGCTTGGAGGAAGGTTAGCTCTGAGCTAACATCTGTGCCAATATTCCTCTATTTTGTTGTACATGGGACACATCCACAGTGTGGTTGACGAGTAGCATAGGTCTGCACCCAGGATCCAAACCCACGAACCCTGGCCACCAAACTGGAGCGTGTGGAACTTTAACCACTTGACCACCAGGCCGGGCCCTCAAATATTGTTTTTATTCACCTCATCATTCACTCTGCGAACACAGCAAAAATAAAAGTTATTTCCTGAAGGAATGTGGAGGAGATCTTATACCTTCCCATCGTAGGCTGCTCAGGTTTCGTGAACAAAGGATGGAGGAAGACGAGATGGTGGTTAAGATGGTTGACAGATGAGCTTCAGTGACTTCCTGGTAATCTTGGTGGCTGTTTCCTTTATCTCTTAGATGGACAAGATTCTACGTGCAAAAGAATGTACAAGAAACAGTAGCTTCTGGGTGAATGGCAGCTTGTGGTACTTTTAGGATTTCAGAGGTAATTGGTTTGTGTTGACAGTGACTATTTATTATTTGTATATTATAAAAAAACATGTAAATTACTTGACAACACTTGCTAGTCAAATTGATGCATGGTTTTTAATAAGTCAACAATATCCACTTGCTGAGCTGTCTGGAAAATATGACTTGGAAATGTCAGGATTTTTTTTTTCCTAGCAGTAAGAATCTTTTGGATATTTATCAGATTTTTGCAACTCTTGCACCTCTCCAATTTCCTTATTTCTCATTAAGAGGAGTATGTAAAACAGTTGAGGAAGATGTCTTTAATTTCGGTCAATCGGTCTAAACTAATAATCACATAGAGTGCATCTGCCGCTACAGTCTCTCTCACGCTGTCCCTTCCCTTCTAATCCCGCCTCCCTTTTCCTCTACTCTTCATCCTGCCATCCTTGCCGGATTCATCTTCTGAAGTACCAACCAATTCCTGTTTTCAAAATTCCCAATGGCCTCCTGGTTTTTGAATCAAACTAGGACCCATCTGCCTGGCTTTTCAGACCATTTTTCCAAGTTTATCAGTTAAACTGGATGTCCACTGGTTCCTCTTGTATATGCTCAGGTTTTTTGCCTCTATGTCTTTACTCAAGAAATCCTCCAAACCTGGAGTACTCCTTGTTTTCTTCCGTCCTTTTTGTAGTCTGCTGAAATCCTATTCTTGACTTGGGTGTTAAAGAAGCAGTTGGAGATGACATCACGAATTTCAAAGAAATGAGGAAATAGTAATAAAAGCAAACATTCCACCCTGCAGCAGAAACACCACTGTGAACCCACTAATAGGAAGCAGATGAAAAAGGTCACGAGCTGGCTGCTGAGGAAAAGCGAAGGTTGTAGCGGGGGGTGTTCCTAAGCCACACCTCAGAAGCTGAATCAGCAAGGATTCTCAAAACCCTCCCCAGTACCCTCAAATCTGAGGAGGAGCACATTGATTTTCCTGTTCTTATTGAGAAATCCTCGAAGTGGCTGGTGGTGCTAACTGGGAGGAAGCAAGAAGCAGAGCTGACTTCAAAAGTGAAGACCTGGGAAACAAGGAGGAGCCTGGGAACAGCCTTCCTCAGGGGAATGGATTCTCTTCTCAAGCAGGAGCAAGGAGCCCGGTAGACAATACTGAAGAGTGTTTGCTATGCCAGGGCAGAGCCCAAGACCTCACAGTCTTTACAGTGTGTCAGCTGAGATCTCCTGGCCCTCTGTCATTCCATCTGGCTAGAGAAGAATGGATAGAACACAGACTACTCAGTCTTTGGTTTTTTGGGGTTTTTTGTTTGAGGAAGATTAGCCCTGAGGTAATATCTGCCGCCAAGTCTCCTCTTTTTGCTGAGGAAGATTGGCCCTGAGCTAACATCGGTGCCCATCTTCCTCTATTTTATGTGTGGGATGCCTGCCACAGCATGGCTTGATAAGCAGTGTATAGGTCCATGCCTATGATCCAAACCGGCCACCACCAGGCTGCTGAAGTGGAACATGCGAACTTAACCACTGTGCTGTTGGGCTGGCCCCATCAGTCTTTGAACTAGAAAGATCATGGATATGGCAGGACAAGAGTCAGGGAGTTGCCCATCCTGTCTCAGAGCGTATGGAATTTCTGGACAGACTCACCAAAGCATACACAAGATGAGGAAAAAAAAGGGCAATTATATAAACATAGCTGTAGCAATGCATGGATGGATAGATGGACAGATGGGTAGACAAAGGGAAAGCAAGAAAAGGAATATAGCATGCTGAAGATGAAAGGTCAGATCTAGATGAAAACATATCTCAAGGCATAGAAGGGATTTCCTTTCTGTTTCATTCTGTGGAACAAGTTCGTGAGAAATGTGAATTCAATGAACAAAGCAAGGTAATAATAAGATACAGAATGAGATGAAAAAAGGAAGATTGCAGACCTAAAGAAAAACTTTGAGGTCCAAAACAACATCCATTGCAGGACTAATAAATAAAATTAGAAATATCAAGGAAAAGAATAGAGGTCATTGCAATCAAATTACTAAAAGAGTAATAGGCTTGAAAGTCTCAGTGAACATAAATGATTGAGATACTAAAGTAATCTGAAGCTAAAAGATAAAGACAACAAAGACAATGTAATATAAGGATAATTGGTGTCCCCAAAGTAGACAGTTAACAAATGAAACAGAAAATGGAATATAAAAACAAGACAAATTTCATGAACAATAAATAAACAAAAACTGAGTCTGCAGATTAGAAGAATGTGTTGTGTTCCAGGAAAATTTAAAGTACAGATGTTCGATACTGAGATCTATCCTAATTAAGCCATTGAATTTCCAGGATAAAGGGAAAATTCTTCAAACATCCAGGCATAAAACCAAATTATCTGCCACAGACTAAAAGCCAGGCTAGCTTCGTAGTTCCTTAGAACAGCGTTCAATTTCTGAAGACAGTGGAGCCACATCTTTAGGGTTCCGAGGGGAAGGAACTGTGACCCAACAGGTGGCCCCATTGATCAAGCTATTGGTGTCGTTCAGGTGTCAGGGCAGGAGGCAGGTGTTCTCACACGTGAACAAACTTGAGTAATGGTGCTGAAAACCAAAACAAATGAAAAATATCCACATGCAGTACTGTCAACCTCTAACTATGTTCATAATGTCTTAACTTAGAGGGATATTTTAGGAAATATGTCTTGTAGTGAATAAACATTTGGTTGAAATTCAACAAATACTTGAGTTTCTTTTCCTTCCGTTAAATTCAAATGAAATCACACACATTTTTTTAAAAAAAATTAGCAGCTTTGCTGGAGGATAATTTTACTTTTTATAAAAGTCTTCCTGTCTGCCTGCCTTCCTCCTCCCTCTCACACCCACTCGGGGCATGTGCTCTAAGCCCAATTGTGGCGTTCCTCTTCCTCTTCTGCTGAGTGTGCTAGTCAGGTCTGCAGAAATTAAGTGCACTTTATGCTGTGAGTCAACTCTAGAAAATTCCACCAGTTAGTGAAACATATAATTCTTTGTAGAATGAATTTCCTCAAAAAGATTCTGACATCTACTTTTTGACTATCAAAAGAAAATTACACTTAAAATCACTTATTCCCTACAGTGCCAAATAATCAGCACTTACTGAGTGACTGCTGTGTGCCTGGTGCAGCCTTGTTCACATAACATATTCAGTGTGAGGAGACACAATTTCTTCTCTTAGACAATTCTTAATTTAAGTGGGACAGACACATTGCCAGAGTTTCACAGTAATTCCCAAGCAAGATCTAGCTCTCAGGTAGGCTTCTCAAGAGGGAAAAGTAGATTTGCGTTGTTGATAAGTTTTTATATTGATTTTTATTTACTCATTTATTCAGGAAAGTTGTTGAGTTTTGTCAGACATAGTGCTAGACACTGAGGATGTGGTTGTGTTGAAAAGATGTAGGACCCCTGCTTAATCTAATAAACGAGGGTGGTGGCAACATGGGCGTTCCCATCGAGCCACGCCCTCGTGTGGTCTTCTCCCCCTAATCTGGGTAGTCCTGCCCGCAACTCACCTGAACCACTAGAACGTGCCAGAAGTGATGCTGTGAACGTCTGGGCACTGGACATGTGTTTTAAATTCAGAGGTTGAAGAAAAACATATTGAACGTATTACTTGTGAATGTAATGAACATAATGTTTAAAATAAGCTGATACTGTTTTGACACTTTTAGTCAGGCTATCATTTTCTTTTTATATAAATATTGGTTGCCAAAAGCTTTGTTCCAATACAAAAAATATGTGCAGCTATATATATTTTACCACTTTCTTTGGGGCCCAGTGTGCCCGGAATTGAGGACGGGATTGCCAGCTCTGCTATGCTAAAATTCCATCTTATCAGAGGTGTTTCATAAATTATGTATAACAGTAGATGCCACTCAATAAATATTTTATACATGACAGATATTTTTGTCTGAAATTACTTTTTCACTTGAGCAATGATTTAAACCCTCATTTTTGGTTTTATGAGGTGACACTTTTATAATATCATGTAGTGAATGCAGCTTGAATGTCATAGGGCTTCAGGGCAGCATTAATCATACATTCGCCTGCCCCTACTCCCAATCCTGGAAAGCTTTCTTGTCATTCAGGTTTTACCCATTCTGTGTATGGAAGAGAGTGTGTGTGTGCGTTACGGATGTGTGGGACAAGGAATGCTTTTGACCTAAGGGCTCCAAAGTTACGAATTTCAAATGATTTTCAAAGTCTATGAAACTTATTTCAAGAAAGGAAAAAAAGTGTTTTTTAATGGTTAAAAAAAAAGAATACTAAGCTACACTGGGATAGAGTCCAAAACAATTTCTCTAGTTTGAGTGGGAGCTATCAGAGTTTAAAATGTTGCCTTTTTGGAGGGTTATTGTCCACTTTTATGCAGAAAGAAAATGCATGTTTCTCTGGACTTGTGAGGACCGTCACTCTCCTTTTCAAGTGGACCTCTAAAGTCCTGGAACAATCCATCACCAAGAGGCTACCTGCCAAGTGTGAAGCACAGTTCAGAGCTACCAGACCTTCCAGTGAGGACATTGTTTTATGAAATGGAGCTGTGCGATCAAATTCTTCACTGTAGTACATATCTTAAAAAAAATCACATGCTTTCCACTTCTGCTTGAATTCTGCAGGCAGGATGAAAAGCACCAATTCGGCCCATATCCGAGAGGCAGGAGTAGGGGTTGGTGTATTTAGAGTGCGCATTTCAGCTGAGATTTGCAAGGGCCTCAGTGCAGTAAATCAAGATTACTGAAGTCTCCGACCTAGACGCCTCTGAGCTCTGGAATGGGAGCCTGGCTGATAAGAGGAGTAATTGAAGAACAATGATACGCTTCATTTCCTTTTCTTGAATCTAAGTTATGCATTGGTCATTTTCTCTGCGTATCTATTTAACGATTGTTAAATTAAATTGCTTTCTTTCAAGTGGTGATTTTTATGTTTTTTTAAACTATCTTTCTTGCCGTTCCATTCCATTGGCCTCTTACATGATTCCAGCTCTGCGTGTGTGCATTTGAGACTCAAGAGTCTGCAGAGATGAAGACCTGGGGGACTTCTCTCTTTCCAGCGCCCTTTCCCACCACCTCGTAGAAGCGCCCTTGTCTACAGGGTTGTGAAATTCTGAATCCTTCACCTAGAGAATGGCAGACTTTTTACATTGTTTTAACATTGAAATGACACAAGATACATTTATTCCCTCCAGGAGTGTAAGGAGTACCGGTGCTGTTTCAGGTAGTGCTGGGCGCTGGAGTTTCAGAGCTGCGCCCTGGTCAGTGCTGTCTGATTGTAGGGGTGGGGGTGGGGAGGAGATGTACCTTGAGTGGCTCTGACCAGGAGCCCCGGTTAGTAGCTTGGAACTTGCTCCTCTGTTGCTCCCATCACGCCTGCAATCACAGAGCACAACTTTGTGTTCTTGCGTGTGACTCAATCTGAACTCAGTGCAGCCCAACCTCAAGGTTGGAATTTTTGCCTTCAATCTTCTGGAATTTGTCTGCTTTCCACCTCAGACTTGCCTAGAAGCCTGATTTTAGAGGTCTTTCATCTAGAGTCAAATGAACCCGCCAGTCTCTTCTCTTGGAGTTGCCATTGACCCTCCTTCCTGTATTTCTCTGAACTCTGAGTATCTACCCACTCATTCATTCATTTAACAAATATTAATTGAGGAGCTGCTATGTGTCAGACATGAAATTAAGTACTGGGTTGGTTACATTCTAATCAGGGGACAGGTAATAAACTTGCATGTAACATGTCATACAGTGACAATTGCTAAGGAGAGAAGCAAATTAGGATAAGGGAGGTTGGTGATTGCTGTTTTGTGTGGGGTGATGGGGAAAGATGGCTCTTGAGCAGAGACTTGGGGAAGTAAGAGTCAAATTAGATATGTGTCTATGGTAATTCTTCCCAACTGGGGCTGATTTTGTCCGCCATGGGACATTTGCCAGTGTGTGGGGATATTTTTGGTTGTCACAACCCTTGGGAGAGGGGTAGTATGTTACTGGTGTTGATGCGAAATAACCAATAACCATTCTATAGATAAGAGAAATAGGTGAGTTTTACTTGAGCCAGATTGAGAATTATGACCCGGGAAGACCTTAGAAAGCGTTCCATCCTGCAGAAGCATGTTTTCAGTACAGTTTTACATCTTCTTTAGAACAAAGAACATCCATTAAACACACCCAGGATACATTTTCATCAGTGTTTCAAAGAGGTATTTAGTTGCAAGTTAGCAGGTCAAAGTAGGGAAAGGGGCTAGATGGGCATTACCAACAGGGCGTAGGAGGGGAAGCTTGCATTCTTCTCTGAAGAGAGTGCGTTCTTTAATGCTTAAAGCAGACGTACAGTGTATGTTTGATAGGCCATAACTTGGGCTTTTTAGTTCAGCTGAATCCGTTTTGAACCCGAATATGCCTCAATATGTGAAAATCTCCTGTCACTGGTGTGTATTGGGAAGAGGCCAGGGATGCTGCTAAACATTGTACAAAGCACAAGACATCCTCCCACAGTGAAGAATCTTCTGGTTTGAAATGTCACTAGTGCCAAGATTAAGAAACCCAGCTCTAGGGGAAGAGAAGGAATAGACAATGACAGAAGAAACAGCAACCACAAAAGCAGAAGGAGCAGTGACAACTAAAGCCCTGAGGTAGGGGCAGGCTGGCAAGTTTAAGGACAGCAAGGAGCTGTGAGTTCTTTTGTTTTGTGCTTTTTTTTTTATCTGAGGAAGATTAGCCCTGAGCTAACATCTACCACCAATCCTCCTCTTTTTACTGAGGAAGATTGGCCCTGAGCTAACGTATGTGCCCATCTTCCTCTACTGTATATGTGGGACACCACCACAGCATTGCTTGATCAGCAGTGCCATGTCTGCACCCGGGATCCAAACCCGCCAACCCTGCGCTGCTGAAGCAGAGTGCACGAACTTAACTGAGCCAGCCCCAGGAGCTGTGAATTCTTAGAGAGGAGTGGGAGAGGCAGGAGAGGAGAGCTGGGGGTTAGAAGGGCTGAGATCATGGAGAGCTTTGTAGAGCCTTACAAAGACGTTAGCTTTATCTCACTGAAATAGGAGGCCATCTAAAGGAGCAGAGCAGAAGAGTGGCCTGCCCTGACATCCCCCTGGCTGCCGAGTAGAGCACATAGCATAGTTGGGGCATGAGTGGCAGTGATCCAGGTGAAGGATAATGGTGGTTGGCACCAGGCAGGAGTGTGGTTCAGGTGGTTTGACGTTATTAGATTAGGGGCCTATTTTGAAGGTCGAGTCAACACTAAGTATGTAGGATCTAGAGAAAGAAAGGAGCAAAGTGTAGCCATGGCTTTTGGTCTGAGCAACTGTGAAGAATGTTGGCATTTACCAAGATGGGATAGTGTGCAGGTTTGGGAGGAAGGGAGAATCAAGGGTTGACTTTTCAATGTAATGAGTCCGAGCTGCCTGTCAGGCGTCCCCACAGATAAAGCCAGGTAGGCGGGTATACATGCATAAGTATGGAGTTTTGAAGGGAGAGATCTGCCCAGAGATTTAGATTTGAGAGTCACCAGCATACAGATTGCAGATAAACTCAAGAGACAGGATGAGATCATCAAGCGAGTGACTGTAGATACTAGAGTCCCAAGGGATGAAAGCCTCCTTGGGGTTTTCGAGAGAGAGCAGGAGGAGAGGGCTACAAGTGTATGAGACTGTAGGTGATTTTCTCTAAAGGGACACAGAGAAATTGGTGGTAGCTGGAGGGAGACGCAGGGCCAAGGGAGATGGTGGTGGTGGTGGTGGTGGGAGATCTATAGCAGATTTTTGTCTAAGTCAGAATGATCCGGTAGATAGGAGGAGACAGAGGGTCCAGTGCCTCAGTGCAGGGGTAGCCAATGCACAGGAAAGGGTTGCTCTTAGGAACTTGCCCAGTCTGACCATTGTAACTGGAGAGAAGACCAACAAATCAGGAGACATCTAGGTGTTAAGTGAAATAAAGATTCTGAAGAGCGGGAAGGAGTCCTTTGTAGTCAGGTGGTCCTAGGGCAAGGTTGGAGCTTGGCTTCACAGAGGTTATATATATCAGGCAAAAAGTTTAATTCATTTTTTATTCAGCCTTCAATGCTTCAAGTTCACTTTGCCTACCATATTCCAGGATTTTGCCATGAAGTTTAAGGCCCATTTTTCTTGCAGTGTTTTTATGAGAAATAAAATATTGCTTATCTTAACATTCTGAAGAACACTTAAAAGGAAGTTCTGTTTCCTCAGGGTAACTTTATCCTTTTTTTCCCTCCTCATTTCAGGAACAAACTCTAGCCCTTAGGAAAGAAGGGATTGGAGTCGTTTTGGATTCTGAGCTGCCCCATTTGATTGGCATTGATGACGACCTTCTGAGTACTGGAATCATCTTATATCACTTGAAGGTGAGGGAGAAACTGCTTAAGTGGAACGTTCTCATTTTGCTTTCAGTTTTCCCTTTAGACACTAGCAAGGTTTATTATAATACTCTATGTCCATGAACACAGCTATTTCATTAGAGAGTATACAGCCAATTCTTGAGCCCTTTGGGGATTTTCAGCAGTTCATTGGGATTCTGTAGTATTTGAAGTTCTCATATTTATGTAGTTCTAAAGCTAAATGAAGATCTATTCACTTTGCCTTCTAATTTATAGAGTCAGTAAGAGGGAGGTAAGGAACAAAAAAGCAGACAGACTGAGGAAGAAAAGTTACAAGCACCTGGACCTTGGATTTGCTCTGTGTACAGTTTTCTGGTCCCTTCTGTTAATTATAAAGTTGTGTCTCCCACCTACATTCTTTGGCCTACTCCCAAACAGGCTATTCATGTCAAGAGAGCAGAGTTTCCACATCAGTATCTGTGGTTGCCTATGTAACCTTGACTTTGGTGTCCTCTCTCTGATCCATGACTTCAGATGAGAATGGTATTGCACTTGTGCTTTGTGGGCTCCCATAAACTATATCCTTAGACACAAAGAAACCCCTGGCCACTGGAGGAGAAACTTGCTGAAAGAATTAGAAACATCAGTGAGATTACTGTCATGGGCAAATAATTGATGCATGCCAGAATAGAAGCCCAACCACTGTTGAATAGAAAGCCTCAGGAGTTCTGCTGTCATTTTTCAGACAACACTGGGTGTTGTTACAGAGCCTCAGTGGACTCTAATTGCGCTGAGGCTGTGGCCTTCCTTGGGACACTGCTCAGCCCATCGGTCACCAGGTTGTGTGGGCTTACATGAAAAATGGATAAACAGACCATTCCTCATGTTCTTACTAATAAGTTTTACTTGAATTTTCTCCCTAGGAAGGTCAGACATATGTTGGTAGAGAAGATGCTTCAACAGAACAAGATATTGGTGAGAATCTTTATCAATTTACTCTTCCTAATGACTTTTAAAAAGTCATTTAATGAAGAACTTTCTTTTGAGTGACTGACATTGAAGTAACTATAAAAGAGAAGACTCTTTTTCAAATACAATATTGATCAGTATGTATATTTCTATAATTTTGAAAACTCAAATGAATAACACAGAACAATTAATTTAGTGAGTAAAATGGAACTATGAGTCCTTTCCCCAGACCCTGTGTACATTCTATACTCTGTCACGTCTGTCAAGAGAACAGTTATTTAATTCACTCTACTCTTGTCACAGTGGGACAATGATTGATGGAAATATGCCAACAGACACAGATAAAAGATTTAAGACTCCTTAATGGGAAAGATATAGACACTTACCTGCACAAAGATGATGAAAGTTACACCAAGTGTAACTACAATACAACCATCCACATTGGGAAATTAACACTGATACATTCCTACTATCCAGTTCTCAGAGCCCCTTCAAGTTTTGCCTTTTGTCCCAACAATGTCCGTTATGGGTCTATTTCTCAGTCCAGCATTGTGTGTGCATTTGGTTGCCACATGTCTCTGGTCTCTTTCAGTCAGGAAGAGTTCCTTGGTCTTTCCTTGACTTTATGACTTTGACAGCTTTGAAAATGGCAGGTCAGATATATTGTAGAAGGTCCCTCTACGTAAATGTAGAATTTACCTGGAAAGTAGGAGACACACATACTCAGCATCCACACATATGGAGGCAGGACTGCCTGGGTTTCCTGAAAGTCCCCGTGAGGCATGCACATCACCAATGGTTCAGCTTGGGCAGGCTGAGGTCCTGCCAGGCTTTAAAAACATAACTTATGGAATTCATTGTGGTGGTGGTGGAGTGTGCGTATATATGTGTTATGCAAGGTAGGGATTGGCAGCTGAAGAATTAGATCTTCTCAGCTCTTTTTAGAATTGCTGGCCATGAACTTGCTTTCTTGCCAAGTGTAAGCTATTAATCAAGCCAACCCTAGCATATTCCGACATGTATTTACTATTTGCTATGAAACTGGGAGAGCTGAAAACCAATTCCCAGAAGTCCTTAGGTTCAGCTGTTTTTGAGTACGACTGGGCATCAGGCCTCTTGTTCTAAAAGTTAAATGATGTGTTTGACCTTTGGGGTTTGCTATAAATGATGGTGAGTGGTAAGAGCACATTTTCTGTGAACGGAGAAGTTAAGTAGTGCAATTCTGTGGAGAATAGTGGGAACTATTTGTTCCGTACTCTTGAGAAGCTGGCTAAGAACTGCGGCTAAAATTGTGTAGGTTTATTTGACCGGTGTGCCTAGCCATGCCTGGGCATTCATTAAACAAGAATAACTCAGGATAGTCATACATGATTAGGGAAACCTTTGCAGCCACATGCTCTAAGATGTCCTTGGAGGAGGTAAAGTTCTTTCAGAATTGGCACAGGCTGTGACAGTGTGCATCCCAGTACAGCTTCTGGAGACTTCCTTGGGCTTCCCAAAATCCATGCCATGCCAAGTATACCTTCGGTCTCTGCTCCTGGAACACTATCTGTAAATGTGGAGGTCACAATAAGTCCTTGACCCATGAGCCCTTTTGTCTCTTCCATTTTACTGTGACCTTTGGGTGACTAGTGGAGGAAATTTATTCAGCATCAAACAGAGTGACTCAATCATTGGTGTTCAGTTAAGACAAGTTACTCAACTATTTTCTCCCTGAAGATGAAATAAATTAATGTTCTAGAACTTCTTTCCTTATACAGGTGACATCCAGACCCTTTGAGGTAATAATGTTCAAAGGATACCTCCAGTTCTATCAGTTGATGCCGCGAACTCCCAGAAGTCAGTTTCCTCACTATACATAAATGATCACTTCACAATATTTACGTGGAAAAGGAAGACTATGCAATGTTGAAAAATACGCAAAGGTTTGGAATCATTGCACTAGATACCAAAGAAAAAATTTTGTTTCTCCTTTGTTTTTCCGACTTAGTTCTTCATGGCCTTGACTTGGAGAGTGAGCACTGTATTTTTGAAAATGTTGGAGGGACGGTGACTTTGATACCCCTGAGTGGCTCTCAGTGCTCTGTAAATGGTGTTCAGATCACGGAGGCCACACACCTCAATCAAGGTATCTGTTTTTTGGTTTTCAATCTTCTTTGTATATATTGTTACTAGAAAACAAGCTGGCTAGGTACTGGGGGAACATGTGCATCTTAGAATTAATTACCAATTAAGTATGAAAGAGTGACGCCTGCTTCATTGTGCTGTTTTGCTGATGGACTTCTTTATAATGCCCACTGTCATGTTGAATTAAACATGAGCATATATGTAGTTGTCTTAAAAGTTATTGCTGTTATGGAAATAGGACTTAAGCAGAATTTTTTAAGTTAAAAAAGTACCCTTTAGATGCAAAACCTTAACACAATGGCTTCTTTTAATAATTTTATTACCTTATTTACATTCTTTTTATGAATAATTACAATTATACATACGGGATGTGGTATCATATCTTTGTTTTTCTTTTTAAATAATTTCAGTATTATAGAAAAGGTACAGGAATAGTACAAAGAGCTTTTTAATCTCAGAAGGATTTGAAAGTAAATTGCTAATATAATGCCCCAACACCCCTGAATACCTCAGTGTGTATTTCCTTTAAACGATGTCATTCTCTTATGTAACTACAACACAGCCATCCACATTGGGAAACTAACACTGATACATTCCTACTATCCAGTTCTCAGAGCCCCTTCAAGTTTTGCCTTTTGTCCTGACAGTGTCCGTTATAGGTCCGTTTCTCAGTCCAGCATTGTCTGTGCATTTGGTTGCCACATGTCTCTGGCCTCTTTCAGTCAGGAAGAGTTCCTTGGTCTTTCCTTGACTTTACGACTTTGACAGCTTTGAAAATGGCAGGTCAGATATATTGTAGAAGGTCCCTCTAAATAAATGTAGAATTTACCTTATGCTTCCTCAAGAGTAGACTAATATTATGCATTTTTGACAGGAATATCAGAGAAATGATACTGTAGTTTTCTCATGTCCCATTATACAGTTTCTATTTGTCCCATTACTAATGATGCTCACTTTGATCTTTTGATTAAGGTGGAGCTTGCCAAGCTTCCTCACTGTGAAATTGCTCTTTTATCCCTTTTTAATTAATTTAAAATTTTATTTTATAAGAAATAATTTTAATTTATAAAACTATAAATTTGTAACTTACTAATTTTATAATTTAACTACATTGGGAAGGTACTTTGAGATAATAAATATTCCATTCTTTATCATACTTTCACCCTGTGGTTTTAGAATCCATTTATTTATTTTTTTCTTTTGGTCTGATTTAATTTTTCTTCTGATGGTTGCTGAATGGTGATTTTCTTCCTTCTACATTTATTAGTTGGCTTTTTCCTGTAAGCAAGAGCTTTCTTTTCTTGCTATCTATTCATATATATATTTAAAGCAACAGAGTCACACAGCTTGCTATTTTGTTTGGTAGATTTTGGTCCATTTCTATCATTATTGATCCCCAAATTCTCCCAGATTTGGCCAATGGGAGTTCTTTCTAGCTGGTTTCTATGTCCTTTTGGCTCGTCCCCATCATCTGTGAACAGTTCTTTACTTTCTCACATAACAAGATATTCCAGCATCTTACACTTTCCTGGAATCAGCCAATTCTCCAAGGAGCCCTGGTTCCATGTAGTGGAGAATGAGATTTAGAAACCAAGATCTGGGCACTACATGTGCTCATTGCTATTGAAGTGTTGCTGTTCCTAGGTCCTGTCAGTCAACAGAGTTAGGGAAAATATGTGTGTACAACATTTATAACTATATTTGTTTTTGTATCTGTATTAGTATATTGAAATATTTATATTTCAGTATCTATATTGCTAACCGGGAGTTCACATCAGCACCTCTAATTCCAACTCAATACCATAGAGTTCTTTCTAGTTTTCCCCCTTTTCTTCCTTGTAGCTCACTTTTCTGACAGTGACAAACCTGGCTCCCATTATATAACCAGTATCTTATCATTTTGCCCCCTCCTCATGCAGGGCCCCTCCTCTTCCTGCTCAGACTGTGACATCCCAATGCTGGGCCACCACTGCCCTCACCCTTCTCCTAGCACAGAAACTTTTCTTCCCCCTTACCAAAACACCCTCCCATTCCCATGCTAATGCCTACTTTGCTCAGCCCTGCTAATGGCTTTTGACTGAATTACACAAGAAGGAAGGAAAGAAAGTTGACATTATATCTTAAGCCCTTTTTTGTATATTATATGTAGTCTTTATAATGACAACTTTTCATAGTTACATACTGTAATGTATCTGCTGTGACATAGGAATTGGACAGATAGGCCCTTGGAAAGCATGTATTTTATGGTGTTAGTGAAGTCACAAGCAGAAATTAGTGGCAAGGAGTTACCTTAGAAATGAAAGACAGATAATGTGGACGAGGATGATGATGCTTTCATATGAGGTGCATAGAGTCCATGAAAGACCTAAAAGCAACTAGTGGGACACCCACCATGTACTCACCTATGTACCCATCTCCAAATCATCCCCCCATCCGTTGATCTTTCCATCTGTTTTTTTACTCTTAGCATTTTTGTGTCTCAAGGTAAGTTGAGTTTGGGAAACATCTGAATGCCCTGGAGCTGGCCAGGAAGGTCAGAGGTCAGCAGTAGCAGGTGACCAGGCCAAACCAAGGACACAATGAACACCAAGTGATCGTTACCAAAGCAGCATTTCCTGGTTTTTTGCAACCAGGACAAGGACCTTGGCACTATGGGATGGAGGAGCCGGTTCTTGCCAGGCAGCAGCATTAGTCACAGTGAGAGACTCTCTCTGCTCTGAGCCCAGAAAGCCACCATAATTGGTTGGCAGACAGGAGGTCACCATGTAAGGCTCTTCAGTGGCACTCCCTACTTGGGAACCCACAGGCCCTAGTGTGCTAACGGGGTAATTGGAGGGTACATAGTTGACGGATGGCCCCACGAGTGAATTACGTAACTGGATCTAGACTGCAGCTAGACCACTTGTGTGTCCTCTCAGGACCTCAGGTGGAGGTCCTGCTGCTGTCCTCCAGGCGGCAGGGGTGGTGCAGGCTGTGGGGAAAGACGAGAGAGCTGTCCTTGTTCAGTAGAGGTCACTGTCCTGCTGCATCAGAGGATGGTGACCTTGTTATGAGGACTTTGTTGAAACAGGATTTTACAAGAAGCTTGTACTTGTTTTCAATGATTATTAATGCATGAGTAGAACTCTGGAATTCATTTTGAAATATTTAATTGTTTAATACATTTAAAATATATATAAAGTGTAGACCTAATCTAATTTAACATTTCCCCACCCTAGACTCACCTCCCTTTTGAGGAAACTTACTTTACCAAAACAAAAACACACATAGCACTGTATGTATTTCTTGGCTGCCCACTTTGTTCCAGTACTGTGTATTTCTACTTTTGTAGCAGTATCACACAGTTTCAAGGCTTGTTGGGTTATAATACACTTTAATTTCTGTCCTTATCTGAGAGAATTTTTTGCTATTCATGCCTATTAATTTTTTCAAAGAAATTTGAGAATCATTTTGTGGTGCTACAATATCCTTTGAGAAGTTAGGTTCTAATTTCTTTTGATTTGTTCACATTTAAAAAAAATATATTTCCATCTTGAGACTTCTCTGTATTCAATATGCCTATTCTTATATTTGAATTTTTATCTATTTCTTCCAATAAAACTTTGAGGGTTTTTGATATATGTACTTGTTGACCTGTGTTTATTCATGTATACGAAATTCTGAACATAGCTCTATACATCAACTGCTCAAAAATGTGGAGGAAAGAACTCTTTCATTCTATCATTATCGATTTTGATGATAATATTGCAGTCTTTTCAAGCACAGAGGGCCTTTAAGGATATTGATTTAAGACCCTATGGGGAAGGGGAAGCTCAAAGAATTCAGTGACTGGACCCTAGGACTTATGAGTCTTGTGCATTGTTCTTCTAGATACCCAAATGCAGCGTGCTGTGTTTGTGGAGCCATACACAGAAAGTTAGAGAAGGAGTTACGACTGGGATTAATTTGGGGGAGTTCTTTAGTATCAGCAATGCTGGGATCACAGATAGCCCACCAACATCAGTGCTGGCTGTCGGACCTGCCTGGCTCTCTCTTCTCTGTGTGCTTTCCCTGCTCCAGGCCTGTTTCTCTGGAGCCTCTGGAGCTTGTTCCACCCACAGTCCTGGCCACTGGACACGGAGCATGCTGAGCGGATTCCAGTGACCACTGCTCCCGCCGTGTTATGGGTTAAATAGTCTCTGTGAGTTTGTCTGGAAGCTGAGTGTTATGTGTAAAGATGTTTCTGAGAGAAAAATCAGTCCTGAGTTCCAAACAACAAACTGAAAAAGGAACTTTTAGAGCATATACTGTTCATTATGAGAACTGTCTAGAATTTGATATTTAATATTGACATTATCCTTTTACCCCCCCCCCCGAAAAGATTATTGGCTTATTTATTTAGTTCAAAGAAATTTCTTATTATTCCAGTGCCATCTGCTTATGTAGCTATTTGATTATGTCTCTAATTCTGTTGTGGATTTGAGGCATGGTAGATAAATAATATATCTCCCTGTGGTATTTTTATTTAGTGGTTTTTTAATCTTAAACTTTCACCTAAATTGAAAGTCCGTTTTAAAAATATACCTATTCAGGTTAGTGATGACTGGAGCTAAAATTTTGGTCTTCATATTGAAGATATGACTTGTCCTAAGAAAGTAGTAGTACTAATTGGCATTCAAGGTTAATATTGTCAGAATTTTCTTTCCCTGCGGGGCAGTCTTAATTGTTTTATTACCATGGTGCCCTGACTTTCAGATCTGATGGGCTTGAATTCCTCTGGCATTCTGCTGTGCTACTGAAAACCTTTCTCATATCACTGTTAATGAAATCGACATAAAAATGCTATGTTCCAAAGTGTTAAAACATGGTGCACTGAGTATGAGTGTCATTAGCAAGTCACAGGGCAGTGACATGCAGGATGACTCTCTGTTTCAAGGTGTTACCTGAGAGAAGCAAGATAGTACCTTTTTCTTTTAATACACATATTTTAAGGCTGAAGGATCCCATCAAGAGAAAAACATATGCAGTCCTTCAGAAGTTAAGGGTTAGACTTCTCCACTTGACCTGTCTTGATTTTTGAGGGTTATTAAAATGAGAACTGGAACACATTTTTAAAACACAAAATATAGGATACATGGTTTGTGGTTATGAAAATATGTAGTAAAAATAAGATGTGACTGGGACTGGCACACGCCTGCTTCAGAGTAGCCTGAGCCTCTGGAGAGAAGGGAGGTTTTTAATCAGGTGGGGCTACAAAGGGATTTTCAACTCTATCTGTAGAATTTTATTTTTTTAAGAAAAAAATAAGACTAAAGCAAAGAAAAAAGTATATGGACTTCATTCAAAGGTAACAGTAATTGGGAGACACGATTAAACCCAGCAGCGTATTCATGGTCCAAAAACAACGTTGGCTTTTACCCATGAAACAGTTTAAGTACAGGTGTCAAGAACAGGGCATGCAGATGGCTGTTACCCCGAGGCCCAGCGAGCTAACCACGTTAACTCCACGTGTGACTGGACTCCTGGTTCACCCTGCGCTACCGGCAGCTTCCTCTCTTTTCACTACCAGTTTCCAGTTTATCGCTGATATTTGGCATTTAAATGTCTCTTTTCATTGGTAAATTACTATTCATTTGGAAAAGTGTTAGTGAGGCTGTCCTCTTAAAAAGCACATGTAGTAATTACCACTTCCCTGCGCTTGGGAATGTCAACTAATAGATTTATCTATATTTAGCAGATTGTCACCATCACGGGGGAGATCTTTTACCTGTCTCAGTCAGCAGCCTTATTCTTTCAGATTGTGTAAACAGTACTTCCCCTGCATTAAATTACAGGAGTGTTTTCATCTGGTAACATCACAAAAGTGAAAAGTATTCGCTAGTACTGTGAGAATTAAATGTGATGACGTTGCCTAAATTCTGGTGTATGAAGCTTTTCTCCTCTTTTTTGAGTTCTTCCAGAAGCAGTGCCTGGGATATATGGCATCACGTTGAACCGTGCTCTTCAATTGGTGTGTCCTCGTGTTCGCTCATGCTTAGTTTTCCTCACTCCCGTGACTCTGTAGGTGATTCCAGAGTGTGATTCCATAGACAAAGGAGGCAGTTGCTGGGAAAGAAAGCATGAGTTTGACCGTGGTGTCTAGTCCATGGGCCTTGAGTCCATGGGCCTTCTTGGTAGAGTCTCAGACCTTAGATTTTTCTTTTTCTTTTTCATATACTTAATAAGAAATGGCACAAAGAACAAGTGTTGCTGCTGATGCAGTCTTGTAGGCTCTGCAATCCCAGTGTGACAGCAGGAGTTTCCTGTGGAAGGTGCTGACCATTCAGCAGATGAGTAATGTGGTTGCAGAGGTGAGGACAGTGCAGTGTCTGCATAGCTTGAATGGAGGCTTGCAGACGGGCAGTAATGTCAAGGGGGTGATGAAGATAAGGGACTGGTGGAGCCTAGGGAGAAGGGAGGCGTTTTGGAAGAACTATTTTGGGAGGAACCATAGGATATTGACAGCTTGGAGTACGTGGGAGGCTAGAACCGAATAGTTAAGATTGTTACTAACAGAGAATAAGTAGTGTATTATTGGTAACAAAGAATATGAAGTAAAAAAAGTTACTGATAGTTTGACTAGTTAGTGTAATGCTTTCCATTCAGTGCCTCAGAATTTATCATTTTATTACCTACTGTCAGGAATTGCCCTCTCCTTCAGAAGGACCAGAGCTGTTCCATATCAGTACTCTTTTTGTATCTTCCCTGAGGTGGTAAGAAAAAAAAAATCAGCTCCCACTCACCCCCCACCCGCTCGCATACACGTCTGAAAACTTCTTGGAGGATGGGTCTGGAGCATCTTGTAATTTTGCGAAGCTCCATGCTCAGCCTTTGCACACAGTTGGGCAAATAATTCTTGATGGATTATTTGGCTGGAAACCTTAATAACAAAGATTGAAAATCAATTTTCTTTCTTCTCCAGAGTACCAGAATCTAAGTTTGCAATTTTTACTTTATGAAGAGTAAATAAGGGTTTAAGTGATTTATCTAAAGCAGGAAATTGTAAATCCATATTTGAATTATAAGTGTTGAAAGGAAGGGACAAGGCCTATGTGATAGGCTTTTGGTAAAGTGTCATGTGCGCTTCTGTCTTTCACAAATACTAACTGGTGATCTGATGGTGTGCTTTGATACTGACACCCGCCACCTTGATGCCGAGTGCCCGTCACTCATCCATGCCAGCCACCAGCCCCAGGCCGTGTGTCCTGTTTGAGTTCATTAGTATTCATGTGATATTTTCTTACCTACCATGAGCACCATGTCAGATCTTAATCTTCCCCATCTTGCTGCCCAAAGCCATTTTTGAGATAGAGAAAAATTACTATAATTCAGGTGTCTTAAATAATGAAGTCAATGTCACAAGAGTCCAAGGCCCTAGAGTATATTAATCTGTTAAGTGCTGGCATATGTTGGTGGAAATTAGACGTTCTCTTTATCGGGTCCCCCAAATGGTGTCATCATCATAACTTATTTTTATATAAATATTTTTAAGACATTTTAAATCAGAAGGAAAATTATCACACACAATCAAGTTTCTTTTTGCTTAAATTGGGAAACAAAATAAGCACTTCACCCGTCTTCCCTCACCCTGACCTCTCATTCAGTAAAATTGTATGTTCCCCGACAGAGCTCTGCTTATCTGACTGTTGTGTGGAAATGGAAACCTCTCTTTCACTGAGCATGCTTTGCAATGCATTACATCTTGTCTGTGTGGGAGGTTGGTGGGGGGGCTTCCTAAACTAATTAAAATTCAGAATGAGGAGCCCTGAAGCAGAATTACAAAGGGCCCCCCACTTTACTACCGCAGTGGCCTCTAAGCTCATTTTATGTTGGACCATGCACTTTTGGGAACATAGTTGTCTTTATATGTTATGTTTGTATTAATTGTAACTGAGAATGAAATAATTTGTATGTCATCACCTCAGAAATATTCATATGACAACATTTAATAGGAAAAAAAGTTGATTTGTTTGTGCAGTAGCAGAATTTTAAAATCTCACATAAAATTCGAGGAGAGTAATTAATGGTGATATTAATGATTATTATCTGTACACTCCTTAGAAATCACTAGAAATGTTTACATGTCTAATGTCTTTAGTATACCTAAAATATTAAAATATAAAATCTCATGTGAAACCAGCATTCAGTGTATTCTCATTCACAGAGATATAAGTGAAGCTTTTTTGTTTTGTCTGGTTACATGTGTCTTTGTCTAGCCTTTTATGATTTCATTTTCCCTCCATTCCCTTTTAAGACCATCTGGAATTTGTCTGTCTTCAGGTAGTTAACAAGCTCTGAAATAATCCCAAAGAAGCCATCATGTATTTCAAGGAGGTTTAGATATACTCTAAAAATTACAAATTAACTGTGTTACAAAAAGTCCATCTGCTGTGATTAATCACAGTAGCCTCAGATCAAGGAGTAGGTCGTAGTTAAAGAGAATTTAAGATCTGGAAGGAACGTTAGAAAGGATCCAGTCGGATTGCCTAAGTGAGGACGCTGAATTCTGGAGACTCATCCTTGACCACGCCAAGAGTTCGGGAAGATCTCGTCCAGAAACCTTACACCGTCGGTCATTCTCATTCATTCATTCCCTTCTTTTCTTCAGCTTGGTAATTGCTTTTAAAATGTACTCAGGAGTCTCCCTTTAACAAAAGCAAAACAGAATATCCCGTGGGATCCATCACCCTCTCCAGCTGCTACCAACTGTCTTCATCCCCAGGCTTCTTGGATGAGTGTGTGTACTCGGGATCTGCATTTCCTTCCCTCATTCACTCCTCAGCCCCTCCGCTTTCCCTGGGGCCGCCACTCCAATGGCATTTTCCAGTCTTTTCCTTTTGGCTCATCTCTCAGAAGTGTTCTGCATCCTTGACCACTCCTTCCCTTGGCTTCTGAGGTTTTCCTTCTCCCTCTCTGATGGCCTCTCTCCATTTCCTTTGCAGGCTCATCCTCCTCTACTTGGCCATTAAAAGCCAGCGTTCCTCAAAGTGCCCAGTCTAGGTCCTGTTCTCTTCCATCTCTCTGTTCTCTCCTCAGGTGACTTTCCCACCCCTATGGCTTCATTTATTAGAGATGACTCTCAAATATAGAGAGAGACACACACTTGCGTGTGCATGCACATACATGTATGCACATATATGTATGCATATCTACCTAACGTCTGTAGATAAATGTGTATATATATATGTATATACACACAGATACAGGGGTGGTATGTACATGTGTGTGTGTCTCTATATGTATTTGAGAGTAAGTAGGTAGGGGGGTGGGTAGGTTGGTAGACAGGCAGATAAATTGATAGATAATCTGCGCTTTTCTTCTGGAGCTTCAGACCCATATTTCTGCCTGCCAAAGGCATCTCAAATTCATTATGTCTAAAAGTAAACTCATGATTTCTCCCCCAACCAATCTTGGTCCTTTTCCAGGATTCTCAACCTGTGTGAACAGCTCCCCATCCAACTAGTTATGGCAGGCCAAAACCCAGGAGCCCTTTTCACCTCTCTTGTCCCTGTATCTAGCCTGTCGTCGAGTCCTGTTGATCTTATCTGCTAATATCTTCCTGATTTGTTTATTTCCCTCCTTCTCTACCCCTCACTCCCAGTTCTGAGCCACTGTCATCTTTGACCTGGACCATTGTGGAGCCTCCTACTTTGTTTATCTGCATCTGCTTTTGCCTTCTTTGGTTCATTCTTCAGGCAAAAGAATGATCTTTCTGAAACTTGAATCATGTAATGCTGCTGCAAAAAGGCCTTGATGTCTTCCTGTTCCTGCATAAAATACAAGATGCTTTACTGTATCCTGAAAAATTCCACATGGTCTGCTTCCTCCCTTTCTCTCAAGACTTGTCTTGTGCAGTGCTCTCCCTAGTTCTCTCAGCTGTAAGCATACAATTGTCTTTCAATCACTCATCATCGTCATCTTTTTTTTTCCTGCCACAGGACCTTTACATATGCCATTCCACTCCTCCCTCCCATCCTCAAAGCTTCTCTTAACCACTACCTCCCTTGAGGCATCCTTCCATAACCCCCCTTGCAGTCAGCCCCTTTCCTATGTGCCCTTTGAGCACCGGGCAGGGGATCTCTTCTTGAGTTGCAGCTTTGCATTTTTTTGTGGAATTATTTGATTTTTTAACTCTCATACTTGTGTATAAGCTCCGTAAGGGCAAGGCATATGTCTGACTTGTTCAACTCTCTATTGCCAGGGCTTATCACAGTGACTAGCACATAATTGGTGTTCATTGAATATTTATTGAATGAATGAATGAGCAGCAGCATCACATAAAAACGAAGCAAATTTTTTAAGTCTGTAGGTTTGTGGAGTAAAGGAATATAATAAAGGAAAGAGAAGGCGACCAGCCCTAACAGAGCCCTTTTGTGTGCCAGGTGGTTTACACATGTTATGTAGATGGAAACCAAGAGCAGTCATGGGTAGTTTTGTTTTCTTTATAACTCCTTAAAAGAATTTTTATGTGTATTTGATGCAGATAACATGGGTGGCAAGATTATTTTCAATGATTTAATGTGATATGATATATGCCTCCGAAATACTATTCTATCTTTCCATTAACATATTTTAGCAATCTTTAACTTGCATGGCTGGGCATTTGATTAACAGAAAAAAACAGAATTGGATTAGATGTAATTAACACCATAAATGAAATTGCCTTATTAATTTCTAATGTCACTTTAAGGCATTAAAAATACATATATCCTAGACATGGCTGCTTAACTTTTGACTTTCTGTATGGCACACAGTTCTGAGTCCTGGTCATAAAAGGCATGAGAAACACCTTTCTTAATTATGGTAATGGTGCCTTTCCGTAATTGGAAAATACACGAATGCAATTTTCTGTGAGGTGGATAAGCAGATTGTAAAGTGGGTAATATCCACTGCGGCCCTTCTAAGTCTCCTAAAACTGCATCCTCCTTTTCATGTGGACTCCATTTCTGCCTAATAATGACAACCCCCAGAACCAGCCCTTCATTTGCTCCCTGTGGTTATGATCGAAACCTGTTAGGTTTTAACCATATTGAATTTGAAACCCCTTTCAGAGTCCAAGACAATATGTCAAATAGGCTGGTGGATATACTGATCTGAAGCTCCAGAATAACTCTCTGGGGTCATGATATTACCTGCAGGTAACAGCCAGGGGGAGATAGAACCCCAGTGAGAGGCTGGTGACTGGGTTGCCCAGAGGTCACGTGCCCTGTCCAAACGAGGCAGCCAGCAGCTGCCCATGGACTTTTGCCAAACCCAATACAGATCTCCTGATACCATATCTTCTAATTTTTAAAGGGAAGCCAGAAAGAAACACAGCCAGAAAAAAACTGCAGATTTTTGTGGGCCGGCCCTGTGGCCCAGTGGTTAAATCCACATGCTCTGCTTCAGGGGCCCAGGGTTTCGCTGGTTCGAATCCTGGGCGTGGACATGGCACGGCTCATCAGGCCGTACTGAGGCAGGGTCCCACATGCCACAACTAGAAGGACCCAGAACTAAAATATACAATTATGTACTTTGGGGGTGTGGGGGGGAAGGGTTGGGGAGAAAAAGCAGAAAAAAAAACCCTGCAGATGTTTGACTGTGGGTAACTAATAATTTTGTTTTTTAAATGTTGCTCAGGACAGGAAGCACATCCATGTGCTGAATTTTTTCTCTGGCCCCCAGTTGGTGACCTTTGGTGTACATTCTTTGTCCTGGCTCTCCAGTTGTTCAGTCTGTTTCCGCTTCATCTGTCCAGTAGCGATTCTGGTTATCTGTTATCTCAGATGTTCTGCATTTTGGGTGGACTTGACTCCCTCCTCTCTCCAAACATATCCTGTCTGAGGCTTAGCCCGTCCCCATGGTTACCCTGACATGGAACACCTCTCTTGTCTTCTAGTTGTCCTGTGAGACCCAACTTAGGTCCTTGGTAGAAAAGTCTGTCCACAGCTACTGCAGCCTGCACTCATCACTTAGATGCTTCACATCTCCTGACATGTCATCCTTGATGGCTGACTTCTAGTATGCAACAAATAAGTTGCATTCTTTTTCAGGGCAAAGACTGTACATAAGTGTCTGTTCTGAGGCACAGTAGACTCTCAGGTGTGGATGGGACTGGGTAAGATAGTGAAACTCTTTGGAGCATTTCTTCCCTTAAATGCCTCCTTGAGCTCACTACCTTACGTGGACCCGTGCCAGCTTTGGACAGCTCCGACCTTAGAAAGTGTTTACTTGTTAACTTATTTACTTAATCAAGCTGAAATTTGCCCTCCCTCAACATTTTTGTTACTCTTGGGCAGTTACGTTGGCTTCTTTTGCCCCTTGTGCAGTCATTTGCTGAATAAGCAGGACCCTAGTTGTCAAAAGGAGCCTTTCTTGTGTGTCTTATGTAACCATCTAAATTTTAATAGGACTTTAACAAGAAGCAGTGTTTTTGTATGGAAATAGACACTGCTTGTACACAGTTTCTTCCCCATCAGGTTCTGAGGGAGATTTTCATAACGGTTACCTGTGCTCTGCCGATTTCACTGTGTTTTCTTTCAAAAGCACTTTCCTTGGAGACTTCTGCTTTTCTTGGCATTAATAAACATTTCCTAAGTTGGCGACCCCATGCTTTGCTTGATTCCAACATCTCTTTGGAGAACTGATTTCTTTTTTTCTTTGCAACAGTCGAAAGTATCATTGCCTGTATATTAGGTTTTAAATCTCATAATATTATAAGGCTTAGACCCGTCACTTCTGTCTTGGGTAACATGAGTATTGTGACACTTGGCTGTAAAAATAAAAGTATTTGCAGATTTAAAGCTGGCTTATGTCAGCAGACTTTTGAGACTTTCTTATTATTGTTTTAAAGTACACTGGAAATTGCATTTCAACTGTAGAATTTCACGTTATGATGTTGCCAACTGACCAGGTTGCTTCCTGGAAACTCATTCATGTTTTGTGTGCTCGTAGGTGCCGTGATTCTCTTGGGAAGAACCAATATGTTTCGCTTTAACCATCCAAAGGAAGCTGCCAAGCTCAGGGAGAAGAGGAAGGTGAGCGGTGTGAGGTCTCTGGGAGCTGACCCTGCTCTGGACGGGGCTGGGCCTGCAGGTGTCTCCACACTGGGTCCAGCAGTTTGACTTTCTGAACCACTTAAAAGCCCTTCTGTAACCTGCATTGGTTCTAGGGAGGGTGATTGGCTGATGAAACAGGAGAGCAAGCAAGTAAAGTCCAGAGCAGAAGGAGAAATGGCTCCTCTAGCCCCTTCTCTTCAACCCTGCACCCCCAAAAAAGAGTTCGGCATCATTTTGCCTTAAGTGGAGAGTGACTTCCACTTATGAGCATCTATTTGAGGAGTTAACCCAGTGTCAGAATCACTTTCATCCCAAAAGCTTCTCCCTCTTTCTTTCCATCCGTATTGATTTGGAATTTTGAGTGGGGTGTGAAGCAGAGCAGGGGTGGGTTTATGACAATTGGGAGACGCTTTGGCTTAGTTGGATGGGGACATCCAGAGGGCACTTAAGTGCTAGATGGGGGAGGAGGGCGGAGGACCAGAAAGAAAGGGGAAGAAATGAGGGAGAGAATCTGTTTAGGGACTGTCCTTAGATTGAGGAAGATACTGAAGACTACAGCTAACATTTCTCTGAGCCAGGCACTGTGCAAAACCTCTGCATACATGCTACCACTTTATCTGCACAACAGCTGTTATTACCCCATGTCACAGATGATCGAGATGAGAAACTGAGACTAACTTGTTTGTGGGCAGCAAGTGGGGAGCCGGGGCTGCAGCCCTGACCTGCCGACCCGCAAGTGTTTGCCTTTCACCACTGAGTTACACAGCCCTGCATCTCAGCCCGCTTTCATTAAGGGCTGTCGAAAGTTGCCAGTGTCTCAGGTGGGAAATAACAAGACAGCACAGCTGCAAACCCCAGCTTCTCCAGAGGTGCTCGTTCCCACCAGTGAAGCCTCCTATCTGTTCCAGCCCGGGGGCTCCCTGGAGGGTCCTTTTAGGTACACAGTTGCAGAGGAAGAGGGAAGCAAGCATGTTTGCCAGTAGCTTTTCATGGAAGCAAAGCAGGTCAAGCTCTTAATTTTTTGGTCTCCCTTCACCTCTTCCTCCTTCATCTTTATCGCTCAGTAAGTGTGAGTGAGTGCAGCTGATATGAGGTCAGTGCTCCTGCCAGGGAATGGAGGACAACAAAGATGTCATGACCCCTTCCCTTGACTTTGATGCAGCCTGGTCAAGGAGACCAGCAGGGTTGTGGAGTTCCCAGTGAGCTTTCCCCTCCGAGCGTGCTCAAGATGGCTCCCCAGCCCACTGGTCCCTGGGTGCCGGCCTCAGGGAGAGCATTTGTTAGATGTGCTAGTCAGGAGTGTGCGCACCTGCTTGCCTCTCACAAGTGGAAAGCAGGGAGTCCAGAGCACAGGCCTCCTCTTGTCCGCTAAGGTAACCGCTCTGCCCTGTGTCTGCTCTTAGAGTGGCCTTCTGTCCTCCTTCAGCTTGTCCATGACTGACCTCTCGAAGTCCTGTGAGAACCTCTCCGCGGTCATGTTGTATAACCCAGGGTGAGTGACCAGCACATCTCCTTCCCTGTGATTGTCACTGTTGTGGTGTTTATTGTGTCCACTCCATTAAAGTCACCAGATAAAAATAAAACTGCCATCGAGCCTCCTTATCAGCCACAGTCATTTTCCAAGTTCCTTTCCAGCCCTTGCTGTATATTTACATAATTTTGCTTAGTTATAATCACAACATAAATGAGATTACATATTCTGATTTTTTGCTTAACAGCATAATAAGCATTAGTAAGGATTGTTACAGCTTCATTTTCATTTTCATAACTGTCTAATATTTTAGGGTTGACACTTTGATTACTCAGCGCACCATCCCTTTGGCTTAGTCACTTTCATCTCATTTTATAAATTTATTGTAATAACAGCTTTGATTCTTAAAGCTTTAAAAAGCCCAGGAAATTATGTTCACTGCTTCCAAGCACTGGGGGCCCAGGAGGACACAAACGGTAGTGTTTTAAACGGACTTCATAGCTGGGTGATCTTGGGTGGTCAGCTTAACTGCTCAGGTCCTTTGTGGTTTCATCGGTAGAACGGCCGTGATAATGAAAATGCCTGAAAACAGGGGACAGGATGAAAGGACTTTGGGATCCTTTCTAGTTTTGTGAGAGTCCATCATTTTCTCTCTCCTACAAGGAGAATCTCATATAAAACAGTAGAAGTAAATTTAATAGCTAACTAAGTGATATAAAACTGACACCAACATCATCTTCTAGAACTGTCATTTATTTAGCAGTTGCTCTATTCTCTCTTTTAATTCTCAGGATGACTCTTTCTCCATTTCACACAGAGAAACTCAATACAGGTGTGCCTTGCCATGGTATCCTACTTAGAGCTGTGGTGTGAGTCCAGGTCTGCCTGATTCCCATCACGCTCTGACCATGTTCCTACATGCCTTTTTCCAATCAGGGTGCTAGTTCAGACCTGGGGGCCAGTTCCATTGCCCGTGACCTCCTGGCTCATCACTTCTCACAAGCACTGAGCCACATCTTCGATGGCTTTCTCTCCTTCAGCTCAAGTCAGTACTCTGGTTTGTGGAAAGCAGATATGTCTACGAGGAATTTCTTCATTGTTATAGGAGTAAAATGGGGTGGGGATGGGGAAGGCTTTGATCACATTTCTGGCTTCCTCATTTTATGAGTGAGTAAGCTGAAGCCCAGAACTCTGACACTTTGTAAAAAAAAAAAAAAGCTAGTTAGTGCAATACCGTGCATGCAGGCTTCTGGGCCTCTCCCTCATTCTAGAACTTCTAGAAGTAGAAGCAAGCAGTTTACTCCCCTGTGTCAGCCTTTGTCTATGCCATTCAGCCCTTCTAGCTTATTGCATGGTTATTGAGGAGAATTGTGCTCATTAAATAGGTCTATCTTGAAATAAGATGTATTGATTGATAAGACCCCTGAAATATGAGAACAGTGTCAGAGCAAATGGATTATCAGTACTTTGGAAGGCACATTTTGTTGTGGGTCTTTAATTCCTTATAGTAGTTTTAGCAACTAGAGGTTGAGATTGAATCTTTCATATGCTCACTTTATTTAAGTTTAATGTAATATGCAGGTCTTTAGGGTCAGTTTCCGTTTAAATAGTGCATTTCCATCTGTTCAATGTCGTTTGGCTAATGAAATTGTTCTGGGACACAAAGAGTGCTTGCTTGGATTCATCTCCCAGTTTGGGACATAGTTCCAGTCCTGACATCCAGGCACCAGCTTCATTATCCTTGATGGTGGTGCCTTCTACTTTGAAACCATTTGCAAATATTGTGTGGCTGTTCAATGCCTCTGAAAACCAAAAAGTGATCTCCACTTGGCCTATCCTCTGAGACACAGGGTTGCCAGCTGTGGCCCCTTCTTTCCTTAGCATTTATGGATAGGATCTAAGTCCTTCTTTTTTCTCCTCCATCCCCCTAAAAGTGATGCCATTTTTTGTTGTTTGTGTGTTTTTAAGTTAAAATGCTTTTTCTCTGTGTTTATAAAATGTAGGTCAAGTGTCCTAATTTTCATTCTTAAAACTTTTCAGTGACTTTCCATGGTCTTAAAAATGAAATTCCAGCCCCTTACCACGTCCCTCAGGCTCTCTGTCCCCCGGCTCTTCTTAGCACTTGCCTCCCTGCATGCTGGGAACCAGGCATTTCAGGTTCAGGTTTGTGCTCAGACTCAGCTGGGCTAGCGATGCCTTTGGGGCTTTTCCTTTGCTGGTCCCAGAGCCTGGCATGTGTTTTGAGATGCGCTGCCCGTTCTTCCTCCAAGGCATAGTAAGTACGATCTCTCCTCCGGAAGCTATTCCCACCTTTCCTCCCCTGATCAAAAATAAATGTCCCTTCTTCACAGCACACTGCTCCATTTCTGTCATCCTTATTTGTTCTTCTTTGTAACATACACTCATCTGTCAACAAGTCCTCTCTGAGTGCCTTCTGTGAAGATTCCAGCATAGGCACAGTTACCAACAACACTGACAGGGTCAGTTCACTGCTTGTGGAGGCGAGAAAGCAATCACAGGTAATTTACAAATAAATTCAGAAAGTGAAAATGAAATGAAAAGAAAATGTGTTTGATGACTTGGGTCAGTATTTCATGGAGTGATCAGGGAAGGCTTCCTGAGGAGGGAACATTAAGACTTGAGCAGAGGGAAGATGACACTTGGGCAGCAGAGAAGGAGAGGGAGGAGAGTATTCCAGGCAGAAGGAAAAGCAGGCACAATGGCTTCCAAGTGAGAAGAGGAAAGATACAGGAAGAAGAGGAAGAAGAAGGAGAGTGGTGGAGGGGAGGTGGTCAGGGGCCTTAGAGGCCGCTGGAAAGAGTTTCACTGTTTCCTAGGAGTGCTGGGAAACCGTCAGAGGGCCTTAAGGAGGAGGGTAGCCTGAAGATGTACTTACTACAAATATTAGCATGTAGTCATTTGGAGAAGGTAGCCTAGAGGCAAGAGACCATTCAGAAGGCTGTTTCCTTCGTCCAGGTGAAAGAGAACAGTGGCTTGGATCTGGGTGGTTGCCATAGAGATGAAGATCCTGACTGAAGGGGGATTCCTAGCTTTCAGGTTTAAATCGTTGGGCAGATGGTGCCCCCATTCCTGACATGGGGGATACCAGGAGGACTGACCTCGGCTGACAGCTGGGTCAGAGTTCAGTGTGTGAGTGTCTTTCCTGTTAGACTGGAAGTTTTTGAGGTCAGAGGCTTGTCTTATTAATTTCTGTATTTTAAAGTGTCATTCCCATAACATACGTAATAAATGTTTAGCAAACAGGTTAAGAATGAAATTTTCCTGAGATAGATGAGTCTTTTTGGAAAAGGTTTTTCACTAATTTCTCTGAGCATGGATTGTCCGCATAGTGTAAAATGGCATACTATGCAAAGGAATGTGCTTTTGCGGCTTGGGCCAATTCCAAAATGACACTGCAGTTACTCAAATAATCTCAAGGTCATGTTCAGGATCCTCAAGCAAAAAGGTAGGAAGAGGGCCTCATGATGAAATGAAGAATTAGGCCAAGGCACTCAGAAAGTTCAAGTGAGAAACAGTCTGGGTAGACTGCAGTACAGTTGGCTGAGGAGATGGTTCTGGATGCGTTTGATGCTACCGTTGTACATCCTGTTCACCTGGCTTCAGTTGACAGAGACATTTTGTCTCTGCCACCCCGGCAATACTCAGTTGTACAAATTAAAACTAAAATTACTTAACACTTCATCATACCTTCATTCTCTCTAACTCCTACTCTACTTACCACCTGCTGTAGAGAATGATTGCCCATGAATTAAAACATAATTGGAGAAAAGTGCCTACTCTGATTTCTTGTGAAGTTTTCTGCTCCAGCAACTCGGCAAAACAAAGCAGGATCAAAGCTATAGATGTGTTGTTTATACCTTTTTATGTCACAGATGTAAATACCCTCAGCCTAAATTAAGCACAGTGTGATAAACTGGAAGAACCTTGAAAGAAATATATTTACTACTTGGACTCTAGCTGAATAGTTGTTATTTCAATCTGGATAATAAACTGCTTAGACACAAGAGCATGTTGGTTTCTCAAAATGGAAAAGTACGGCTGAGATGCTTCAACAGGTCTGCACATATTTATTGAGAGTCTGGTATGCGTGCAGAATTTGTAAGTGTCAGTTGCCGTGTTCTCTCTGCCTAGGAACGTGCACACGTGCATGTGAACCCATCTGAGTGAAGGCCAGGCGGTACATGCTTCAGGGCAAAGAGCAGTGGTTAAGTAGCTGCCCCCTGGGAGATCCAATGAGAAGCCGTTGGTGCGAGTTGAAGTGCCTCAGAAGGGGTTCTCTTTGTGTAGCCGTGCTTTGTAATGTATTGGTTAACTTAGAAAACTGAGACTTCCAGAAGGAATCTTTCTTGACATTGAGATCACCTCTACCCAGGTCATGGAATCTGTGTTATAAGCTTAGTTTATAGGAACCCACCTGTCCTCAAAGCTTATGGAGGCCTGGCCTTTTTTTCTGTCATACCATCTTCCCCAGTTTCACCCTGTTTAGCGTCCTCTCAGTGCCCTAGCAACATACAACCTGTAATAAATAGCCAGAGCCCGTGTCTGAAGGGTGGTATGGAGGAGATAGCAGGGGTTATAAGGAACCTTAAGTAAAAGATTCTCAGAAGCCTCCAGTCTAGTGCTTTCTTCTCTAGAGTTGAGGACATGAGGATGCTAAAAGTGTGTAATAATGCCTTAGCTTGGAGAACAAAGCATGGAAGAATATTAACCAAAGATTTAGTCCTGGACACCCACCCCTTAGCAACCCCAAATCACTCCCTTCAGTTCTGCTTGAGAATTCTCTCCAAGATTCACAAATGAACTGGATTCTGTGCTAGCTCCTAAGATGTTTGCAAGTAGGAGAGGCAGACTTTGGGGGAGGAACATTTTGTGAGCAAACAAGATGAGTGCTGGAAGGAGAGAATCTTGCTGAGCCTTAGGAAGAGATAAGAGGAATCTGCAGGCAAAGGCCTGGCTGGGGAGCACTCTAATAGCCAAGCACGGATATTTACAGTCTGCTTTTGATGAACGGACAGAGCTGTGTTTGGGGAGATGCACTTTTGGGTTTGTGCAGACTGGATTAGAAGTAGGAGAGAGATTGCAGGTCAGGTTCTGCAGGCACATTCGTAGTAGCTGTGTAAGCACAACGTTTTTATAAATTCTGGTCGGCATGTTCAGAATTTATGTTTTTTATTAAAATATATGGCCCCAAATGCAGCAGAGAACTATTTTCTGTATACTCATAAGCATTTGATAACTCCTTCTTCACTCTTTTTTTTAAAAATGATGGTAAAATACACAACAAAAAATTTAGCATGTTAACTGTTTTGAAGTGTACAGTTCAGTACTGTTAAGTGCATTCAAATTGTTGTGCAACCAATCTCCAGAACTCTTTGTATCTTATCAAACTGAAACTCCGTACCCTTTAAGCTAGCTCCCTATTCCTTCTTTCCCCCAATCCCTAGCAATCAAGATTCTACTTTCTGTCTCAGGAATTTGACTACTTTACGTACCTCCTAAAGTAGAATCATACAGTATTTGTCTTTTTGTGACTGGCCTGTTTTACTTAGCATAATGTCTTCAGAGTTCATCCACGTTGTAGCAAGTATCAGAACTTCCTCCTCCATTTTTAAGGCTGAATAATATTCCATTGTATGTATATACTACATCTTGCGTATCCATTTATCTGTTTATGGACGTTTGGGTTGCTTCTATCATTTGGCTGCTGTCAATAATGCTGCTATAAGAATGGGTGTACAAATATCTGTTTGAGTGCTTGCTTTCAGTTCTTTTGGGTATATACCCAGAAGTGGAATTGTTGTATCATGTGAGAATTCTGTTTTTAATTTTTTAAGAAATTACTTTGCTGTTTTCCATAGCTATACCATTTTACATTCCCATCAACAGTGCACAAGGATTCCAATTTCTCTACATCCTAGCCAACACTTACTGTTTTCTGTTTTTTGTTTGTTTGTTTTTTTGATAGTAACCCTCCAAATGGGTGTGAGGTGAGATCTCATTGTGGCTTTTCTTCACTCTTTTTTTTTTTCCTTCTGTTTTCTCAAGAATGTCCAATCTGGAAAATAGTGTATGGAAATATAGAAAGAAAGAAAATCTCAAAATTTAATTCCCCCAAAAGTATAGTAAATAAATATGTGTGTAAATCTCACACAGATCAATATCCTGATGACCTCTCTCAAACCCTGCCAAGTTCAGTTCAACCAGCTCATTCTCACGTGTCTCAAACCCCGGTTGATGGTAGGCATCCAAGAAGTGTTTCTCCCCAAGGAGAGACGTAATCATCTTTGCTTTGAGGGGGATCACTCTGCTGGGCTGAGTAACAGGGGCACTGAGGAAGCTATGGGAAGGACACAGGAGGCGAGGGCGTGAACTGAGGCAGCAGTTGAAGGAAACTAGAAGAAGGGGCGGGCTCTAGAGGCATTTAGGGCAGGAAGTCATGCGGCCTGGATGATTAATTGGATGTGAGAAACGAAGATATTGACTACCATTTTCTGACTTAAATAATTGGTTGGGGGTTGCATGCTACCCAGCTGAAATACAAGTACAGGAGGAGGAGCAGTTGTCAAGAGGCAGGGAGGATAATGAGTACAACCTTGAAAAACTGGGCCCACGGCCTTGACCTTTCTCCCGTAAGTGACCGTATCCTTGAGTCCTCTGTCAGCCACCACACGCCCCGTGGGAAAAGCTGGAGTCTCACTACTTGTGTGGCTTGTCAAAAGCACAGGATGAAGGCGGCTCCCTCTGTCGAATAAAATAGACATTGGCTAGTTCTACCACTTCTTCCTCATCCATTCAGCTGCTGTTTGAGGGCTCCTCATCTGTCCGCCCCTGTGCTGGGGCTCAGTCATCGCAGAGCATGATTGAGTGCACAGGGAAGACATTTGTAAAGCCTGTCAGAAGTCAGGATGCTGGTAGCATTGTCTTTTGCACATGCCAAACTTGGATTACTTGGGGGTATCTTTAAAGTAGGGGAAGCCATGCAGTTCAGCCCAGGCCACGCACTCCAGTGTGCTGCATCTCAGTACAGTGAGCCATCTCAGAGACTACCCACGTATGCACGGAATCCTGTGATCAGCAGGTGGCCACGGCCTCATCATAAGTGCAGAGTTTGGTGTCACTTACACCATATTTGCCCTGTCACCTCTCTAGGAGCAGTTTTAACAAACAGGAATTTAAAAAGAATTGGTGGGGCACCTCCTGTTCAAACAGACTTGTTTCAGAGCATTCTCCTTCTGCTTTTAACACTTTCCACCTCTTAGGCAAACTACTTTTTGGTCTTGTAAATTATTACATAATGCAAACTATTTGCTTAATAAATGTTAGCTGCCACCATGCTCCCACTCCCCCTCCTCTCCTCCTCCTCTGTTTTTCTCTTATTAAACCCCCATGACCACATCTGTCTACAAATGTTGGGACTCTTCTTGAGTTTCAACAGCTCCTTTCCCTTCTCGCCCCAGGTTCCTGAGCACCAACCTGCTTTCCAGTCATTTGAAAGAAATCACTGCCCACTCTATCGCTTGGGAATATTTTTTCTTCCCAGTTTGGCTCCATACAGGGACTCCGTCTTCACAGCCCTCTCCTTCTTGCTGTCCCCACCCCGACCCCGAGCAAGTCCATGGTGGGGCCTTTTCACTGAGAATTTTGCTGCCCATCATGGTGGAAGAACGTGAAAGAGAGATTTTTTTTTTCTTTAAATGGCCAGCGTGGTCAATACCTGAGGAGTAGCAGATGTTCCCTAGTCATCAGGGTGACAGTCATGGCCTTGAACGTAATTCCTGATTTCCTCTATGAGATGATACAGGAAAGACTCATGGATCTGCCCCTGGAATCCTGTCCCAACCTTGAGCTGAAAGGTGGAGCTCACCTCACTCCTTAGCCCTTCATGGTGACACCGTCTTCCTCTCAGGCCCGCTCCTCTTCCCAGCATCTGGCCTGGCCCCTCAGTGCCTGTGGGGTGACCTCCAAGATCCAACGTGCTCATCCATGACTTTGTTCTCCAACATTATCTTCTGTCACTTTCCACTTTGAACTTTATGCTTTGGTTTAAGTGGATGAAATAGAGCTTTTACACCTGTTTCCAGGTCAAATCTGTCTATAAAACCTTCCTACTCTTCTTCTTTTGGCCAATCTTCTTCATCTTCCAAGCTGAGTATGGGAGTTATCACCTCAGGAAGTGTTCTGTGCATCTCCACTTTGAGTTAAATGCTTCCTCTTTATTCTCTGGCAGGCATTTTGTGGATACTTTTCCCAAATTTGTTTAATTGATGCTAATACCTGCTTTCGCAGTAGGCTTCACGAGGGCAGGGACCAGGCCCTGCTTGTCTTTGAATCGCCAGAATCTCGCACATAATGGGCACTTAACAAATGCTCACTGAGCTGTAGGTTTTGGCCAGCAGTTGTACTCTCAACACAAAGGATGTGTCTGTTCATAGGTCTCCAGGGGCCTTGTGGCTTCGAATGGATCCTATGTGCTTTTTGCTGTCTCCAGATTGGCTCACCCCTGTATTTGTGAGTCTCTCACTCACACACATGTACTTCACACGTTTTGTGGCTTTCTTAACTATTACAAATATCTCTTGCTTTCCTTGGTATTTTATAGACCTGAGTATGTTTTTTGCAATAGACTGAAAATTTACTACTCACTACTCAGTTCCTCTTAGAGCAAAGCTCTCTGAAAGAATTCTGTCTGGTTTGCAAATTATTGTATCCAGTAAGATCCAGCTTATCTTCAAAGCAACCCACTTTTGGTCTTTGTTCAATAGGCAACCTACTAATTCTCTGAATAGCCCATGTCTTACCCCCATGCTTTGAATCTTAGTAAGATTTGGAGTTTTTAAAAGTAAAGTCCTTGCTGGCCAAGAACATCTTATCAGCCCAACTGGGCACATAAAGTTAAGTGTATCGTTTCTAACATAGTTTTGGAACTTACTGCTGGCTCGCATCTCAAGCACCCTGGAAACCAGGATTTGTACACACACATGCGTGGTACTGGGTGCCAGAGAATTTTTGGATGTGGCAAAGCAGCCTGGTAACTTCTTTTGGGAGTTAGTTCCAATTTGGAGAAGTGCCCAGCCAGGGTCTTTGCCAGGAAATAATTTTCCTGCAGGGGAGACATTCCTCCTCAACCAGCACAGCGTCTTTCAGAAGAAAACAAGCCCACTGCTTGGGCATCCTCTGCTTTGCTCTGAGACTGCAAACAGGCAGCTAATTTGGCAGGATGTGGAAGCTTTCACAGCTTCTTGAAAGTGCTCTAAGCTAAATTAGATACATTCCAAGTTCATTTGAATCTTGAAAATAAAAGAAGAAATTTTTACTTGCTCATTAGCGCCTTTAAGCACTAACTAGTGGTGAGCCCATTTAAATGGATATATTTGAATAATTAAATTCTAAAGAAGAGAAACACTTGGGTTTCAAATGCAGTTGGGCCAAAAATATCAAAAGTCAGAATCAGACTTGTGTTTGATAAGCCATCCAAGCAGCTTCATGGAGTGTAGCAGCCTGAGATGGGGTTTGGTAAGCCTCAGGGCCAACACAGACCTCAGGAGCTGTGGAAGGCCCCCGACTCTGAAGATGGTCTGAAGTCTTCAACGATAGGGGATGAAGTTAGATGAGTGATAATTATTTTTAATCTAACTTTTTATCTTAATGTGTTCATTATGGAAAATTTAGAAATCGCAAACAAGCAGAAAAGAAGAAATTACTGCAGAATTAACATGATGCTGTATATTCTAGTCTATATAGAATCTGTCTGTTCACTATCTGTCTGTTCTACTATCTAGCCATGTCTCTCTGCCTCTCTCTGTATGTGTGTGCGTATGTATGTATACATGTTTATATGTCTACATTTGTACTTATCTATATTTATGTGTGTTCTTTTACCAAGATGGCTTCGTACTGGACTTGTAAGAATTTTTTGCATATATATCTTTTCCTACATCACTTTAGTGTCCATGCAATATTCCATTGTATGGATATTCCATACTTTATTTAACTTATCTTCTGTTGGTAAACATTTTGTTGTCAAGTTTTGAGCTCTCACAAGCAGTTGGGGTGAAGATGTTTGTAGCTAAATCTTTGTGCTTATTCATGATTACTTCCTCAGGGGAGAACAAAGTAGAGATGGAATGTCTAGGCCAGAGGGTGTGTATAGTTTTAAGGTTTGATACGTGTTCACAGATTGTTCTACAGAATGCTTGTACATATCACTGCTGTTCTCACTGATACTGAGGAGAGTTTCCACTTCCTTGTAAACTGGGAAGATATCCTCTTGAAGTGTAGACTTTTCTCAATATAAGTACACCCTCCTGGATGCGGTTCTAGGCTGTATTCACAGACAGTAGAGTCTGGGGAATCCTGCTAATAGTGGCTCTTTCTAGAAGCATGTCCTGGGCATCCTGATCATCTCCAAGGATTTGTCAAGCACCTGTTTTGTCCTGTGTTGAGCTACATGCTGTAGTGGAATGCCGTGTGAGGTTATTCCAGCCTTCCTAGTCCTTTCAGTTTAAGAGTAGGGGTGGAGTTTCACAATGCAGAGCTAGAAGGAACTAGATTCCAAACGAAGAGTTCTGGGATTTGAATGCCAAAAGCCAAAGGCACCAAGATGGTAGTGAGGCCTTCTCACAGGCTGACAACAATTGTATGAGAAGAAAGTAGTTTCATTTTCCCTTTTATCTTCCACCCTTCCCTGTTTCTTCCTTAAGCTCTCCCTCCTCATTCCTTCTTTCCCTCTCGTCCTCGCTCTCTTCTTGCCTTCCTTCAGCTGGAAGGGTAAATACCTCACATTAAGGAGAAAGTAAGAAGACATCCATAACAGGGTTCTAGCCTTCATTGTGTTAGCCTAAGCTTCACTGTAGATGACTGTAAGCTTCCAGAAAACAGGCACAGCATCTAGTTTATTGCTCACTCGGTGCCCAGCAAGTACCTGGAACATAATAGGATCTAATAAATGTGAACTAAGTAAATTCACTTTCCCCCCTGAATTCATACCCATGTAGAAGGGGCTTCAGAAAAGCATCTGGTCATAGCTGGAGGTGTCTGGATAAGATTTTCCCCTTCAGGTGAGGGCATGGTTTTCACTGCATGTCCTGGGGTGAAAGATCACCTTCCCTTGTAAACACAGTGCCTTGCTAGCTCCACTTTTCTCTCACTATCTGGTACTTTATCCTTTTGTTTTTTTACTTGCTGACCTTGAGTGTGAAAGTTTTATACACATAGTTGGCAATATTTATGTTGCTGGTGATTTGGTAGTTAGCCTGTGTTTTAGTTGATGATAATTTACTGTGTTTGCCTCTGCTCGTTTATTTTATTGGGCCTTACCATTTTTCAAAAGTTTGGCTTGCTGCAAGGCTGATTTCTTCTCCAGTTTTTGGTCTCAGATGCCTTGCTTTTTTATGGCCCATTTACTAACTTTACAGTTTCTGTGGAGTGCCCTAAACAGCTTGTTAAGATACACAGTCTTGGGGAACTTGTGATGAAAGCAACTGAAAGACATGGGCTTCTTCCTTCCTTTAACAGAGATTAGTGTTAATTACTGACTTTGCGTTTTTCTTTTTTGTCCTTGAATATTATTCCACTGTGAGCCACTTTAAAAGATGAGCTCCCTGTGTTTTCTGTTTTCAAAGTAGGTGGGGAGATGAGTTGTGGGATTCAAAGATCAATGTGTCTGTATTCAGTTACTTTGGGTTCGCATTGCCCGAGCATGTATGCTTCACTCATGTGATTGTACAACACAAAGCCAACTTGCAAAGGTCACCTGAGGAACTGAGACTCTTCCTCCTGAAAGGATGGATGGCAGGTATGGGAAAGGGTGGATTATAGTAGATTTCCTCTTAGTCCTCCATGACAGCATGATTTTCCTTTGAGGTAACATATTGTATTAACTTGATTATATGCTATGAGTTCTCTGTAATTCAACTCATTGGGTTAGAGCATGTTGCTGATTCAGTCAAGGGTTCCAGTGTTACAGATCTGTGCTTGCTTCCAGGTCTTTGCACATGCTGTTTCCTCTTCCTGGAACACTTGTTCATGTGTCCACCAGCTCTTCACATGGCTAAATCCTACATAGTCTGTAAGATCTCAGTTTAAATGTCACTTCCTCTTAAAGGCCCTACCAACCCCAATCCAAATTTCATCTCCTTGACTACTCACTTGTAGCATCGTCTGCCTTTCTTTGACAGCATTTTAAATAGTTGGTAATTGTGTCTGTGGGTGCAACTATTTGTCTACTCTTGGTCTCTATATTTAGTGGTGAATGAAAGGGTCTAATTTTCTTAATACTGTGTCCTTACTTCTGAGTAGCTGTTTGAGAAGTAATTGTTGACTGACTGTGTATGTGTGAGTTGTTCCCTGATGAGGCATTTCCATCCCCCTCTTTTATTACACATCATAATTCTAACCTTGAAAAGCTGTGTCCCACATCAGTGACATCACGTTTGTCATCATCAGCAACTCCCATATCTTATGATCTACTAAGGTTAATCATCATCATTGTTGGAAATAAATGGAAATGAACCAGAGATTCCTAGAAGCGTAAAGGAAATAAAATGGTTGCTATAATGACAGCAGATTAAGAAAAATTTTTGAAATAGTTTGTCTCATTACAAATTGAAATGCTTATTATAAAAAAGTACACATTCAGAAATGAATAAAATAATCACAAGCATTCACAGTCCTTCCACCAAGAAATAATGATTGGTTTACATTTGTAGTATTTGCTTATATTTTGAAGTATATATATTTAATTGTACATCAGATATTGTAATTATGCACCATATAGAATATTTTAAAAACCACAATTGAGATCATACTAAATATACAGTTCTGTATTGTGCTTTTTCCTTTAACATTTTAGTATGAACTTTTTCCATGCCATTGAGCACAAATCTTCATTCTGTGTTTATATCATAATTTAACACTTAGTCTCTAAGGACTTTTGGTGCTTATAAGAAATGGGAGAAGTTCTTTTAAATAAATTTGCTGCCTGCCCTTGAGGAGTTATCACAGTGTGTGCTCAGGACAGAAAGGGTGGTGGTTCTTGTACTGGCTTTTTCAGCTGGCCACGTAGACCTTCTTGTTGCTCAATTTACTGTGCTATAAGAGCAGTGGCTTTCAAACATGTTGGGCCATTCATTTCTTTCTTTTTTTCCATGTAAAATTGTTGATTATGTTTCAATTAATCTGCTTATATGAGTCTTTTCTGCTGTTATTTTGTCAGTGAAATCCACCCCCCCCCCCCAAATTCTTTATTTGATGGCAGCTGCTGCTTACATTAAAGCAACAAGAGGAGGAATTAAAAGAGAGATGTCAGAGAGAGAAATAATGAAAGGAAGGTTTGGGGATCTAGAAGAGAAGAGGCATGAGAGTGCAGAGCAGGAGTGGGCTGACAGGCCAGCGGAGGTGCAGAGGGGCTCCTGAGGCCTCTGCTCAGGCCCAGGCCCAGGCCGAGGCCCACGCACACATTTCAAGCATTGCCTGGCTAGGTGTGTTAGCATTTTGTCTGTCAGTGCACAATATCAGAGGAGTACAAATGTGTAAAGCAAACTTGTAAAGCTCTCCACTTCAACGATGTGTATCGTCAAGGCAGAGGAACTGTGGTGCATTTTAAATCTTTTTCACACCTTCAAACTTCCCGTCTCTGTTCGCTTTTCCGTCTGCCCACAAATATGCACAGCTTTTCTTTTCTTAAACTAACCTCTTCTTGTGCTACCTAATGTAGATCCTACCAACCTTTTGTCAGAATCATCTACCATGTACGTTTCCAACAATATGAGATTGCTTACATAAATCACGGTGCATCTCTATTATAGAATTGTGTGATATTAAACTATGTTGTAGAATAGTAGTTAATGATTTGGGAATTTGTCCAAGGTATGTATTAAGAGAAAAAGATCGCAAAATAGACTCTGTTGTAGGCTCTCGTCTATGTGTCTAAGTGTATGGCTGTGAAGCCTGAAGGCTGTATACCCATATGGAGCAATCATGTGAGGGCCTTACCTGTATTTTGCTCACCTGTGTTTTCTAAATTTGCTGCCGTGAATTACCTTCATCTTGAAAGCATGAGAAGTAGCAAAAGTTGTTATTTTTTAAGGGAAAGAGAACTTGGCATTGACCGACAACATCTCTTCCTCGCCCAGATATTCTGTGACCCTGTTTGATTTAGGTCTGGCTCATGTCCCTGGCTTCAAAGCGTTGCCCATAGCAGTCATTGGTTGGACACCTAGTATGTGCTTGCAGAAGGCCGTCAGGATATGCAGTCAACTAAGACGGATCTCTGTCCTCAAGGAGCCCTGGTGGACTGGGCTCTTGTCTGCCCTCTGTGATACGTAGGGCCCTGGGTGATCTTGGCCTTGACTCCCTCTTGGGCCACAGTTGCTCTTATACCATCACTCTCCCCAGGTTCCATCTGTTCTCACCGTGCTGATCTTGCTGTACTCCCAGCATGCCACACAGGTTGTCTCTTGGTCATTGACCTAGCTTCTCCCTCGTGTTGGCACCAGATGCATCCTTATGGTCACTCTCTTCATTCTGTTCTCTCCTAAATATACCCATCTCTCTCCACCCTCTCTCCTGGCTTTATTCTTTTTCAAAGTACCTGTCACATAACATACTCATTGTTAGTTAGCTGTCCCCTCATTAGAATGGAAGGGTTACAGGGGCCGGCCCTGTGGCCGAGTGGTTGGGTTTGCACGCTCCACTTCAGCAGCCCACGGTTTCGCCGGTTCTGATCCTGGGCGTGGACATGGTGCCGCTCATCGGGCCATGGTGTGGCGGCATCCCACCTGCCACAACTCGAGGGACCCGCAACTGGAATGTACAACTGTGTACTGGGTGGTTTTGGGGAGAAAAAAGCAGGAAAAAAAAAAAGAATGGAAGGATTACGACTGCAGGGACTTGGTTCCTTTTGCTGAATGCGCAGTGCCTAGGACAGTGCTTAGAACATGGATGGCATGTTGAACAAGTGAATCAATGGGTGTGTGAACCACTGCATCCATTGACCCACTGTTCCTGAACCTCATACTCAGTGCCTCAATACAGAACTATCCAGGGCGGTGGGAGGAAAGGTTGCCCAGGAAGGTGCCCCAGAGAGTGTCAGCTTGACCTTGGATATTCTGCCTATGGTTTAGTTTCTGGGCTTTATTTATCACCACTTCTCTTTATTTATTCTAAGCAACAGCCAAACAAGGCTGTTTACTGCTTCCTTTGCTTATATCTTTTGTCTTCTTTCTCTGATTTTTCTTCCCCTAGATTTTCCCCCCTCACTACACCATGCCCATCATAATTCTCTCCTTCTGTCCATCTGTCAAGGCCCAGCTCAAACAGCAGTTCTTCTGTGAAGCCTCCTCTCATCCCTACAGCTGTAAATGCCCTCCCTCCACCCCATCTTCTGTTAAAAATGGAACTTTCTCCTTGGGCTCATCACATTCAGTGTGACTGATACACATGCATCTTTTCTTTCACTTAGACTTCTCTCAAGACCCAGAGGCACTTTATCCATTCTGTATTCCCTCAGAGTCTAATGTACTGCCTTGTACACAGTAGGTGCTTCCTTAAGGTTTCTTGGATATGTGGCATGTATGTCTGAATGAAGGGGCAGGAAAATTGCCTGTGGTACACTATTCCGGTTTATCCAACAGGAAGAGGTATATCTTGGAATGATGAATCATTTTTAACTTTTAGGAGGCTGTTTCTAGGGTAAGAGTTACCATGATTTGGTTGAGGAGGTGAGA
Organism: Equus quagga; assembly: GCF_021613505.1. Taxonomy (NCBI): domain Eukaryota; kingdom Metazoa; phylum Chordata; class Mammalia; order Perissodactyla; family Equidae; genus Equus; species Equus quagga. The sequence continues at coordinate 70,558,655 of NC_060278.1, forward strand.
AGAATTCCAGGGTCAAAGTAAGAATGGATGAGGAGTAGGAGGAGGTGGGCTTTACTCTTGCCACCTCTTGAGAGGAGGTCACCTTAGACATCTCTCTCATACTCTCTGGGCCTCAGTCTCCTGGCCTCTAAAGTAGGGGAGGCAGCAGGATGTAGGAGTGCGTGCTAAGTTGAATGCTTGGCCTCTTGGGTCCCCTTGTACTTGAAACCGTCTGTGATCTTACGGCTTAATCAGGAAGGTTCCTGTGTTTAACGTAGTCCTGGCTATTGTTATTAGAGCAAGTCTTACCCCTGTTACAAGAAACAGGCTGGGGAGAAACTCACTTAAAATGCTTATGGTATCAAATTTTACTGTTTTTTTAAAGCAGTCTTTGGTTCTTTGAGCACTTTCCATTTGCAATACAAAAGGCTTAAGACTGGCTCCTGGAAAGTCTTTAGTTAAAGTACTTTCTAGACTAGGGATTTGAAAGTTCATTAGAAAACCATTCCCAAGGTACTAAGGATATTTATGTTATAAACTCTGACTTTTACCTAGAAGGGCTTTAATTTCACAGCCTCCCAGATTAAATTGCATTGTGAAACCCCATCTTGATACAGTCACCTTGAATTGCAGTTATAAGTTATTCTACTGTAGGATCGCTTGATGTGTCACACAGCGATTTGGGGGGAACAAAAGGGATACAGGGAGTGAGTGGTGTAGTGATTCCAAGCATCTCTACAAAGCAGCTATTCTGAGCTTTCTAATGAAAGTTTACGTGGGAGCTGATGCACGCAGGAAAGACTGCAGGGCCTTTCCGTGAAGTCAGAGGCTGGCTGGACAGGCAAGTTCTGCTTTTCATGAGTTTCCCCGCACCTACCTTGGGTAATATCTGGTTTCTGCTCATCCTTCAAAGAACATCTAGGATGTCAGGGTTCCCAAGGTCAGGGAGACAATTGGATATCAAATCAAAACTTTCTTTTTAGTCTTTAAGATCCCCCAGCCTCCTTGGGATTTGCTCAGATGTAAGGTGATTTGAGACTGGCTGGAAGTTCCTGAGAAGGGTAGGGTGATGAGAAGGTCAGCCATTCTGGTCTAAACCACTGCAGGACGCATCGTGGTCAGAACCCAATCCTTTGTGAAGGATCAAGGAGAGGTGCACCATCTTACCCTGAGTTCTAGTTTCTTTCCAGCTCCTTTCCATCTATCCCTTACCAGAGTCTGTTCTGGGAATACCACCAAACATTCCAGGCAACAGGACAGGAGTTCTTTAAAAAATGACATATACTGGATTAGAACCAGGTACATAATTTGCAGGGCTCAGTGCATAATGAAAATATGAGAGCTTTTGCTCAAATATTAAGAATTTCAAGATGACAACAGGAGAGCATCAAGTGAATGCGGGGCCCTGTGTGACTTCATGGGTTGCACACAGGACCCATGAAGTCATCCCTATCTTTGATTATAACCTAAAAGTCATGTAGGAAAAGTCCAGACCCACCCATTGACCAAGAATTTTTCCCTTACCTGTTCACATAACTACTGAAAATATCCATGTGTGAGGGACTGCCTCACCTTCAGCTTACCTCCATTGTCAAGTGAGAGCTCTCTTCCAGTCATATTATGATCTAGAGCTCAGCTTCCATTTCCCTCCCTGTCTACCCCCCCGACAGCTGCCAGCTCAACTGTTGGCTGGACTTGAGTAGCCATTTCCCTTCTTTTGGAAAGTGAAGTGACATCACAGGTACAAAATAAATCACCATTGAGACAACACAAGGACTTGAATATTTATGCTTTCAGTTTATTTAAATTTTTCTTTCTTTTTTTGATAATCACAGTCTCACTTTCAATGTAATGGTGTGAACTGAGAAGTTCCCACCCCCTTGCTTTTTCGTTGCTGATGATAAACAGGAATATAAATTGCAAGATGTGCAGTTATACCTAAAAATGCTAGATGTCTTTTAATGCAAAACAAAAACAAGGCTATTTCTCATAAAAATAGATTGTATGCTATGTTTTTTTGTTGGACCTAACATAGTATATGTCCTTCCAAAAGTCATTTTAAAATGCTAAGAACAGCTGCAAAAATTATATCGTTTTGTGGTTTTCCTTTTAATTGTAACATTTAGGAAATTAGCATTTGGAGCCAAGATAATTTCAGTAACGTAAGATAGTGAATTACATTTATTTAAAAATGAAGTCACATTAAAATACAATTATAGTTGATACTCCTTCCTTGATATTAGCACACATTTATATTGTACAATCCATTGAGGTTTGCTATTTAAAATAATTGTCATTGATTATGGAAAGAGGTGCATTTTAAAGTATGATTAGTAAATATGTACTACTTAACAGAAGTTATACAGTAGTAGCAGCAGCTAATATCACCTCATATTTAAAATACACTTCCTGACTTTGTAATTATGACTCTCTCCTTGAATTGTTTGAGACTTTAAGACTGAGCATCTTTATGGTTTTTTGTTTTACTCTTGTTTTTGAGGAAATGGGAATCATTATTTGTCAAGGACATATTGCTTTCAGTAGAAAGCAATCAAACATTTTCCTATTTAAAAACAGATCACAGAAATAAAATTGATACTAGTTCATTAAGAATTAAAATGGTATCTCTGATTTCTTAACTCAGCTTTACATTTCAATAGATGCTACTCTTCAGGAGGGATCAGAGCTGTGGCCTCATGCATCTAAGGTTGGCAGCTGCCACTGATCCAAAGACTTTTCCCTTCCTCATCCCAATCAAATGTTCTAAAATGAAAACTCGCAAGGAGGCACCAGCCTAGACTCTTAGGTACTGCCCCAACCTGCTCTCAGCCACCCTACCTCCACTCTGTAGAGCACTCCTGATTCTTCTCTTGTGGGAGCTACCTCTCCCACTCTTTCCTGCTTCTTGCCGTTGTCATCTACTTGCCTTCCAGGTGTTTCCTTCTAAGTTGCACCATCTTTCTAAGTCCTGCTATTATCTTGGGTGATTCCATGTGGATAACTCATCCTACCGTCTAGTTACTTAAGGAGTGCTTACTTCTTTAGCTTGGGACTTCTTTGATTTTCTGCTTTCTCCACACTGTAAGCCTTGTCTTATCCTCACTTCCCTGTCCAATCAAGTCCTCATCCCCAACACTTGAGCCATCCTCTTCCCAAATCCTCAGATGGTCCTTCAGTTCTCCCACTTGCCAGAGTCCCAGCTGGAACCATTGAACTGTCCCCTTGCCCTGAACCTGTACCTGGGCATCTCAACTCAGTGCTATAAGAGAAAGCCACATCAACAAAGAGGTTGGTGCTTCTGTAAACTGATGGTCTCTAAGCTTGGATGATGCCCAACCACCTCTTTTTGCTTGTTGTGTTTATCAGTTCTATTGACCATTGGCCCTTTCACCTATGACAAATAATCCCTATGTTCTTTATGCCTCTAACCCCACCACTCTTCCTCCTCACTCTCAGCAGAGAACCTTGCTTCTGATCTCACAGGGAATACAGAAGCCCAAGAGGACAACACCTCCAAATCCCATGCCTGCTTTGCATTCATCCTTCCCTCTTTTCTTCCTGTCCCAATGGCTGAACTGCCCTTTTGCCTCTCTCAGGGTAATTTCCCTACCTGTACTGTGGATCCTGTAGCATTAATAGGTAACATTTATTAACTGCTAAGTGCTCAGTGTGTACTCTTGTTCAATCCTCCTCCAATTAAGAACTAGGATAATTTAAAAAAAAAATTTTTTTTTGAGGAAGATTAGCTCTGAGCTAACATCTGCTGCCAATCCTCCTCTTTTTGCTGAAGAAGACTGTCCCTGAGCTAACATCTGTGCTCATTTTCCTCTACTTTATGTGTGGGAGGCTTGGCAGACTGGCTTGCCAACCGGTACCATGTCCACACCTGGGATCCGCACCAGCGAACCCCGGGCCTCCTAAGCGGAACATGCGAACTTAACCGCTGCACCACCGGGCCGACCCCAAGAACTAGGATTATTTTTGAGTCTAGTTTCAGATGAGCAAATTGAAGTTTCAAGAGGTTGAGAGATTGTCCCGTGGTCACATAGGAGCCCGAGATTTATCTGGGTTAGACTAATTCCAGAGCCCTTACTCTTAGCTACTGTTCTATCCTTTAGTTTCATGCCAGCTCAGGCTTCTCTACCCATCAGATATTCCCAGCCTGTCTCCAATTTTTTCCACCCTCTCTCTTCTGGCTTGTTTATACCAGGATGTAAATATGCACCGTCTCTTCCAGGTATTAAAATGAACATCCATTCTCCTAAACCTTCCACCTTCCCTTCATAACTGAAATCGCTGAGAAATTTTACCATATCTGCATTCACAGTCTCCTCTTTCCTCCCATTCACTCCTCAACCCACTACAGTCTGGTCCCATCCCGACAAAGGTCACTCTGAGGTCACCAGTGCCTCCATGTTGCTAAGTTCAATGAGTTCTCCTTGGGCCCTATCTTACTTGACATTCCTGAAAATTTCATACTACTGACCCCTTCTTCTTTCTTGAAACACCTTCTTCCCTGTGCTTTTGTGTGCCTACCCTTTTCTGATCTTCTCTCTGTGTCTTTAACTGCTCGTCCCTAGCCTCATTTGAGGGTACATCCTTCTGTGTCAGTCACTGCACTGTCTGTCATCTTCCAGCCTTAGTACTAAGCTCCCTTATCCTCATTCCACATATATGTCCTGGGTAGTCTTATCTACTCTTGTAGGTTTTAGTTCCTATCTAGATGCTGGTAAATCCCAAGTCTATATCTCCATCCTTGAGAAGGGTCTAAGTGCCAGATCTTTGTATGTATCGCCATGCCTGCTAGACATCTCAGTTTGGATGGCCCTCTGGAATCATTAGATTTAACATGTGTAAAATTGAGCTTATGTTCTTGAAAGCAGGATAGAGAAAATAATTAAATTGTGGGCTCTAGATTCACGATTGATTCTGCCATATACTAGTGATATGGTCCTTTCTCGTGTGTAAACTGGGGATAATGAAGGCACCTACCACATAGGGCCATTGTGAGAGTTAATTGCAAAGTACTCAGAACCCCATATAGAGAAAGTCTTCAATGCATGTTAGCTTCAATGGATGTAACCGCTACCCTCGCCTTCACCACTGTGAGTATCAACACTAATACAGCTACCACTGCTACCTCTCCCCAACCGCCATCTGGCTCTTTCCCCGGGGCTCCTCATCTCAGTGGGTCGTGACAACAGGAGGCAACACTGTAGCACCTAGTATGTGGAGGCGCTGTCCAAGTGTTTTGCGTGTATTGTCTCATATGGTCCTGGCTACAACCTTTTGATGTAGGGCCTGTTATTTCTTTCATTTTCCATGAAAATTAAGCATCCAGGGTTAATAACTCATACATGGTCTCACAACCACTAGGATATGTATTCAGACTTGTTGACCTCTTAGCTCAGCCTCTTGGCAATTAAGTTCTGCTTTCCCACCTCCTTTGAAATCTGACCAGAAACCTGAGGGTCATCTTTGATTCTTCCTTTCTCATCACAGCCCCCACCAAAATTCAACCAGTTACCGAGTTCTGTCAACTCAACCTTTTGAGTATCAGAGTTATCATCATTTCTTTATCCCAGTTATCTCAGGTCCTGCCTCCATCATCTCTTATTTACATGACTTCACTAGCTTCCTAATTTGTTTCTCAGCTTCCCATATTCCTCCCCTCCCATCTGTTCTCTACAGAAGACCAGTCAATGTGTTCTTCAACAACCCTTTTCCAAGACACTTTTCTGCTACTGTCTTTAGGATCAAGTTTAAAGTCCTTAATACTGCTTCTGAGGCACTTTGCTGCCTGGCTTTTGTTGCCCTGTTGAGCTTCATGTCTTACCACTTCCCCCATAGAAAGCCAAGATCTGGTTTTATTGAGCTGCTCTGCAGTTTCTATGGCATGCATGAGAAAGAATGGCGCAGCTGGGATATAGGTTTCCTTGGGGAGCTTGCCTTGAGTCTAGGTACTACCAAATTCTGGGATCAGTACCCTGCTCTGTATGTGACAGCACTGTGTCCTTCCTGAGTCCTGTCTTCTGATACACTGGGGTGTACTCCTTGTGTTCATTTGACTACTACTTACAGACTGGGAGCTCCATGGAGGCAGGGACTACATCTCCCTTACAGGCTGCTTTATCCCCTATTCCTAGCACAGTACCTGACACTGTGCTCAGTAAAAAAAAAAAAAAAAAAAAAAAAAAAAAAAAAAAAACAGTAGGTGCTCAAAGTGACACATTAGAGATAAGATATTTAACTCACATTTTATGACCTCCTAAGACCACACAGCCTTAGCAACAGTTCTAGTGGTGGCTGCACAGATTTTAGTACCAAACTTGAATTCAGGTCCTCCCTCTGCTACTTACACACTCTAAGCCTCAGTTTCCTGTTCTAAAAATGGGACGACAAAAGTGTCAGCCTGCTAGAGCTGAGGAGAACAAAGTGAGGGTAGGGCATGCTGAGTGCCAAGCCCAGCGCCTGCACATTGTCAGCAGTCCTCAGGCGATCGGGTTTTTATTCAAACCCGGCTCTCCCAACTCTCAGAGTAGCATTTGCCGTATGACCACAGGCATGTGATGTTGTCAGAGAAGTGTCTACTGATGGTCACATTGAGCTATTGTTCACAGGAAATAAAAATAGAGAATACAGACAATACCATTGGGGAAATTCTCTGGGTTTGAAAGTATTGTATCCAGTGATGTGTTGGATTATGTAAATATCTCTGGAAAGACTGAAATGTACTGAAGTCTATAAATATCTACCAGGAAACATTCCCAAGGTTCTGTTTATTGTTATATAAATAAGAATGATTGTACATTAGCTTTGATGAAGCCCTGTACCTATTTAATATAATGACCTATGGGCTGAGCTCAGTGGTACATACCTTTCATATATATCTGTGATTTATTTCTCGTGGATGGTGATGCTTATAATCTACAGATTATTTCCATTTACGGGAGGATGACTATGACTCTAAATGACAAGTTTCAATGAAAGATTTAATACTTTCATTGTATATCATGTAATTTGAGCATTGCTCATTAAATAAGTTATTAGAAGGTGTTTTGGAAGCAGGCTCTTGTGGGTTCAAATCCTGGCTCCACCACATCTTACCATTGTGACTTTGGACAGGTTCTTTCTCATATCCGAGCTTTGGGTTCCTTGTCTGTAAAATGGGGATACTATTTGCTATTTTAAGGATTTTGTGGGAAGACAAAGTGAGATACCATGTGTAAGTCACTCAGCACAGTGCTCAGTTCTGTTCACAAAAGCTCTCAGACATTTACTCTCAATATTAGCCCAGATTAAACTGGAAACAGAGCTATTTGAAAGATATGTGTCTCATTGTAGAAGTAACTATTGCCAGTCTGGATTTGCACTTTATCCAAGGAAAACAATTTATGGTACATTTTTCCGTAGTTCAGCTTTTTAGCTGTGTCTGTCATCTATCACAACAGGAAAATGTTTAAGTTTAAGAATTACAGTTCATGCTATTTAATAGGAATAGTTAAATCTTTCAATAATTAAATCTGGTATTTGAGAAAAAATCAACTTTGTGTTATCTATATTTTAGTGAGTTGTTTTAAATTTCCCAATGACCTAGCTCCCTTTATTTTGCTACTTCTCTGGTAAATCTGTTCACGATCTATGCAGCCCCCATAACTCCTATGTCATATAGCTACTAATTACAGGAGGATCTTGATGAGCCTGTGTGCCGTATAACTATAAAGTAGTAAAAATATGGCTTTGATTACTATTCGCAATTATTATTGGTACACAGTTATTATCAGTGCTGTAATTATTATGGGAAGTGTGCAGAACACAGAAGAGCTAACTCTTTGGAGGATTTTCTTCAAGAAATTATTGGGAAATATGACATTTATAAAAATACAGTACAATTTGTGCATGGCTGTTGGCTTTTATGTCACTTACTGCTTTTCTCCTGATGTTTCCCCCGGTTAATTCTTTTCTTAATTGATGTCTGTGCTCTTTCTCTCTCTCTCTACCTCCTTGGCAGTCTTTTCCCTATAAAAGGACCCATCTGTCTAAGGTAGTGATTCTCCATTTTTATATACTCGTCAGTGACTAAGCTGCATGGAATAGACATGCTTATCCTTTAGAAGTCTCCCTTAACTCTGCTTTTGCAATATAGTCATATTTTGTTTGTTTTCCTTCAAGTAAAATATGCTCTTTTCAGTCTCAATTCAAGTACTCAAAATATATCTAATTTCTAATCGTAGTCATAGAGCAAAGAATACATTTTAAACTTGTTAATTCATGGAAATTAAAAATAATACTTGAACTGACTCTCTTTGTAAGATGTAGCTCTATATACAGAGAATAAGAGAGAGAGGGAACAACTCAGAAAAGTGACTCATTTTCATTTGATTTTATTAGACTTGAATTTGAGAGGCAACAGCGTGAAGAACTTGAAAAATTAGAAAGTAAAAGGTAAGCCCCATGGGATATGAGTTTAACACTGCTGTAGAGTGTGGATTCTTGTGGTACTGTTCCAGACTGATTTCTTCTGTGTCTGTTCAGTACCTCCCTCTGGTTCTGTCTGTTGTTTACATGTCTAATGACTGTAAGTCATTTCTCGTTAGCTGGGTAGTTTTACTTCATGTTTGAATTTTTTTAATAGTTCATTTTCAAATACTTGTGAGAAAGGGAGAATAGAGTCTAGGCAACTTTAACACACCCATTAAATTTAATACACCAAATATATACTTGTTTAAATTTAACTCAAAAGTATATCTTTTCTTAATAACATCCCCTGTATTTCTTTTTTTTTTTTTAAGATTTTATTTTTTCCTTTTTCTCCCCAAAGCCCCCCGGTACATAGTTGTGTATTCTTCGTTGTGGGTTCTTCTAGTTGTGGCATGTGGGACGCTGCCTCAGCGTGGTCTGATGAGCAGTGCCATGTCCGCGCCCAGGATTCGAACCAACAAAACACTGGGCCGCCTGCAGCGGAGCATGCGAACTTAACCACTCGGCCACGGGGCCAGCCCCAACATCCCCTGTATTTTTAAAAAGCCTAAAGAATGACAATTTTCCTTCCTTATACCTCCCCCCTTTTAAACCTCTTTCCTTATGTTTGGATGTTTGTATTTCCCTTTCTGCAATTTGCCTGTTCATATTCTTTACTCACTATTCTTTTGGGAGATGTGTGTCTGTGAGTGTCTCTGTGTCTGGTTGTTTAATTGATTTGAAAAGGTTTTTTTATGTGTTCTGAGTATAATTCGTTGTCTATTAAAACTGTATTTTCTTCTTGTTTTTTTCCTGTCCTATTTAACAAACCAAGAAGTGGATCAAGGATAGATATTAGAGTAGAAACTAAGGCCATAGAAAATCGACAAACTGGATGTTTATTTTCTGGAATCTGGAATTTAGATGTTACAGATGAATTAGTTTAGTTTCCAGCGTCATATAAGAGATCTTTGGTGGGCCAGGAGATGGAGGCAATGTACTGACTGATCCTCTTCCATTCCCTGTGTTCTTGCTTTGGGGGCCATTCCAAACCAGAAACATTGATTTAGCACCCAGTAAGGATCATTTGTTCTCCAAGAGAAAACATGACATGTAACCCCTGGAATCATGCATTTAAGTATTCTAATGGAGACTCAAGTTATTTTCAATGTTATGCATTAATAAATGAGTATTTGGGGCCATTTGATGATCACCATTTGTCCTAAACTAGTGATTAAATGCTAAGTAGCATGTAGTTATTTGAGCTGGAACAATGAATTGTCAATTATCTTGACTTTGATATTTGACCTCAATGAGTTGAGGACAGCATAAGCATTTTTATTTAATGTCATCTTGTAACCGCATTTGTGTTGCGTTTTAGCCATTGGGCTGAGTAAGATTATTCACATTAAAATTTAAATTGGGCATAGTTCTTTCTCTTTGAGCTCAGGGGGCTTCTTAAATTATATCATGCATAACACATTATGCTTATAGACTCTACAAAGAAATGATATCAGAGGCTACTTTAGGAGATTAGGCAAATGATATGTTGGACAGTTACAGAGTGAAAAATTAAACAGCATGCTACTGGAAATGAAAGAGCAAGCAGCACTCCATCTGTTATTATTTTGGTGAAGGGTTTGGCTTTATGTTGTACGTTCATTTTCAGAAGATTTCAGTTAGAGAAAAGTTAAAGCAACATTTGAACACAGTGATCAGTCAACATTTTGCATTTCAGGAAACTCATAGAAGAAATGGAGGAAAAGCAAAAATCAGATAAGGCGGAACTGGAGCGGATGCAGCAGGAGGTGGAGACGCAGCGCAGGGAGACGGAGATTGTCCAGCTGCAGATCCGCAAGCAGGAGGAGAGCCTGAAACGCCGCAGCGTCCACATCGAGAGCAAGCTGAAGGATCTGCTCGCCGAGAAGGAAAAGTTTGAAGAGGAGAGGCTGAGGGAGCAGCAGGAAATCGAGCTGCAGAAGAAGAAACAAGAAGAAGAGAGCTTTCTCCGTGTCAAAGAAGAACTCCAGCGGCTCCAGGAACTCAACCACAATGAGAAGGCCGAGAAGACTCAGATATTTCAAGAGCTGGACCAGCTCAAAAAGGAAAAAGATGAACAGTATGCCAAGTTTGAGTTGGAAAAAAAGAGGCTGGAGGAGCAAGAGAAGGAGCAGGTCATGCTCGTGGCCCATCTGGAGGAGCAGCTGCGAGAGAAGCAAGAGATGATCGGGCTCCTCCGGCGAGGGGAAGTGCAGCGGGTGGAGGAGGAGAAGAGAGCCCTGGAAGGCATCCGGGAGGCCCTTCTGCGGGTGAAGGAAGCACGGGCCGAAGGGGACGACGATGGCGAGGAGTTAGAAAGGGCTCAGCTGCATTTCTTAGAGTTCAAGAGCAGGCAGCTGGTCAAGCTAGCCAATTTGGAGAAGGACCTGGTTCAGCAGAAAGACCTCCTGGAAAAAGAAGTTGAAGAAGAGAAGGAAATCCTAGAACGTTTAAAATCTGAAAATGAAGAAGAATTTGGGTTATTGGAAAAAAATGATGATAGTGTCACCTTGGGGACTCAAAATTTAGAGAGAATAAAGCCAGCGGAGTACAGGCTGCAATATAAAGAACGCCAGCTCCAGTACCTCCTTGAGAATCGTTTGCCAACTCTGTTAGAAGAAAAGCAGAGAGCGTTTGAGATCCTTGACAGAGGCCCTCTTGGCTTAGACAACACTCTCTATCAAGTGGAAAAAGAGATGGAGGAAAAAGAGGAACAGCTTGCGCGGTACCAAGCCAATGCGAGCCAGCTGCAGAAGCTCCAAGCCACTTTTGAATTCACTGCCAACATCGCACGTCAGGAAGAAAAAGTGAGGAGGAAGGAGAAGGAGATTCTTGAGTCCCGGGAGAAGCAGCAGAGAGAGGCGCTGGAGCGCGCTGTGGCCAGGCTGGAGCGCAGGCACTCAGCCCTGCAGAGGCGCTCCACCCTGGGCTTGGAGATCGAAGAGCAGAGGCAGAAGCTGGCCACTCTGAACAGCAGCAGCAGCAGCGAGCAGTCGGGGCTCCGGGCCAGCCTGGAAGCCGAGCAGGAAGCCCTGGAGAGGGACCAGGAGAGGTGAGGCGCGGGAAGGAAAAGTGCCGGATGAGTGTGCACTGTCTGCCCCTCAGAGTGTGTCTCCCACTGTGTTTTTAAAAAGTAATTCTTTTAACCTTTCTATTGTCTAATACACAGGCAGATGCTTATTTTACCAAACCTGAGAAAAGACCCCTAAACATTCTTTTCTTTCTGCTTATGATCTTTGTTTTAGAATCATTGGCCTAATGTTAAATAAAGCACACACAAACAAAAACAAAGCCCTTGTCCATTACCCCACTGACCTATCGAATGTGTATGTTTTAATATTTGATAAATGTGAAAGCCTGAGAAAGCTTTGGCCTTGATTCCTTATAGATTCCCCCTCACTCTTCCTTTCCCCCCGTTGCTCTCTCCCACCCTTTGTCTTTCCCTTCCCTTCCATTTCCTTTGTTCCCTCCCTCTTTCCCTTTTCCCCCTCCCTTGTTCTCTTTTCCCTTCTCTCCCTCCTTGCCTCCTTGTTTCCTTCTTTGCGTTCTTCTTCCTCCCTTTCTGCTTTCCCTCTCCTTCCTCGCCGCTGGCTTCACATCTTCTCCATGACTAGCACGTGTTCCACTGGAGCATCACCCATGTGCACAGATCACAGGGTGTACCGACTTCCACACTGGTAGGGAAGGGAAGACCCATACTTCTCCCACCCTTGTGAGTCACAGTATTTGAGGGGAGGCCCTAGGATTCTGTGTTAAAGAATAAACCACCAAGCAGACAAAACTCTCCAGATGATTCTGAACACAGTGGTACATTTGAGCAGATTTGGTGATGATTTGTGAATATTATTTTTGGTGTTGTGAAAAATAAAACTAGGAACTAGTACTATTTTCATGGTAAAGAAAGAATCTTTATCTTCCTCCACCTATTCCCTGTCACCATGCTTCCCACTTAGTAGGTCCTCAAAACAAAGAAGAACATGAATTTGAGAACGCTTTTTCTGGTAGCCCTGCAGACGTGATGCCAAGACTCCCAGAAAGGTTGATGGCTGCCTGGTGTGCAACCATCATCCAGTTTGGAGTCCTGCAAGGGGGCTTCGAACCCCAGCTTAGCCCCTTCCTGCCTCGCTGCCCTTGGGCAGGATCTTCATCTCTGGGCCGCAGTGTACTCACCTGCCAGGAAGGGGCGGGTGAGATCAGGTGTCTGTGCACTTCCTTAGCTCTGGATCCTTTGGTCAGTTGAGATCCTAACTGCAGCGCAGGTGGGAGGCCTGGAACACTGCGTCTCCCCAGCGTTCCTCTCCCCCATAGCACCTCTTGAGGGGCTGCAGCAGAAGCTGTGTCTCTAGGGGCCCAGTTTGACATTGGCAGTGGGCTGGGATCAATGCTGATGACAAGGCAAGACCTACTGTGAGGTGTGGCTGGAGCCTCTGTCCATCATCTTGCCTGAAAAGGTCAGGACAACCTTTCAAATGATCTGCTTATACTGTGGATTCTATTTACCATCACTCTGGTAATTCCCTCAGGCATAACAGCAACAAATAACAATAATGCTATTACTTCAGAGAAATAGGTCGGAGGTTTAAGAAAATGATCGCAGGTATGTTATGTAAATAAAATTGCTGGACAAAGCTCCAGCCCCAGGAAATTTAAAGTAGCAGAGGGCACGCTCTCAATTTGTATCCTGCAGTGTGCAGTAAGAATGCAGCAGGAGCTTTTAGCTTGATGTCGCTGGCTTTTGTCAACCGGCTTCAATCCCTGGGCATTTAGTATTAATACTCTATTATAGCAGATACAGTCCTGTGATTGCCACGGACGTGATTTCCCACCATCAGCATTTCTCCAGAAGCCGCGCAGAGGCTTTTAACTTCATGTGTTTTGATGGAGTAGACTTTTCTATGACCTAATTCAGGCCAACAAATTCTGAGCCCTTTGCTCTGACTGTGATGCTCCTGCACCTTTCTGTGGGTGTGGATTCATGTCTTATTATCCCTCTGGGTTCTCCTGCCTGACTTGACCACTTATGAAATTCTGCAGGTGTGAAATTTTAAATGCATGTGGAACCAGACGGGACAATGGTGCACTGAGCTTGGCTTTCCCTGTGGGCTGGCTTTATGAACAAGATTTAATCCGTTTACTGGCTTCCTTTCCACCCACTGGTCATGTGATCTCTGGAAACAAGTATCAGGCAGTTAGAAAGTGGCAGGGCCGCAACTCAAGTCGAAGTCTACGTCCCACTCAACTCTTTGTCCTGTTGTTTCCTGGCCACAGAGCTGCTGCCTAGCAGGGCCAGTCCTTCATGTGTGCTGCGACCCTGTCCTGGGATGCCCTGTTTGTCCTTTGCCACCCATATAAATCCTGCTCAGCCTTCAGAGCCCCACTCAAACCCCTTGGCTCTGTGGAGTCTCCATTGCCTCAGCTCTGAAAGATGTCTTTGAACAGCTCCAGGAGATGTCGTCTTAATTATAAACATTGGCAATTACCTACTTCCCTCTCATTTTCCTTCCCATCTCTGGGACTGTTTAATATTGTTCCATGGTTCTTTGCCCACCACATGGCCCCTGATATCACTCTTTTATGCTTATTCCCTCCTCCGTTGAAAATGCTATATGGTCTGCAAGTTGATGCTTAGCGAGTGCTTGCTAATCAGTAGGCAGAGGAAGGGCTGAGTTACGCAGGGCATTGCCTTCTGTGGATGCCATGAGTGCTGACCCCTGCGACCTCATAATCACATCTCGGAGAGATAAGAGCTTGGCTTTCATGTTTAGGATAGAGCAGTCAAGCCGCTGCTGATGACACCAGAGAGCTGGCAGTCATGGTGGTCAGCCTCTGAAGCTAGAATCTCTAATTTTTGGTGCTGAAGGAATTTGGAGAAACTAGTTGACTCTCTCATTTCATATATGAAGAAATTGAGACCCAGATTTCATTAACTTGCCCCAGTTCACACAGTGAGAGGGCTACAGCCCCTAGCTGAGTCTTGTGTTCCCTGGACCAAATTGACTGGCAAACTTGTCTGTCTAGACTGATGACCTGGATTCAAGTGTGCCTGGGCCAGTGGGAGAATGGCCTTACACATAACCTGGTATTAGATGTATCATTTGTTATTAGAAATAAATGTTTGGTTCCACAATTTATGGTTTATTTTAATTTCTCAGGATACTTGGCCTGCTTTCCTAGGTCTCTCTCACCTGTTTCCCTTTTCCACACCATCTGCCTTAGCCAAAGTGGATTCCTGGTGTTCATGGCTTAGCCCCTTTGTTAATATTGCTTTCTGCACTGGAGAACCTTCTATCATCATCTCCAAATGTCCAAATTCCCACTGGCCTCTGAAGACTCAACTTAGAACTGCCTTGACCATGAAGGTACTCCTATATTAGTGATTTTAAAAACTCTCTAAAGCGTGGATCTCTTTTGTCAAACAGAAATATTTAGTGGGATCTCAATATATGATCAACAGCCAACTGTTTTGTTGAAGCAAAGGTAGGGGGCTCAGAAACCTGCATATCTCCCTCTTGGATTGGCTTGGAGTACAGTAAGAATATCTTTGCCCTTGATGATAAAGCTCTCTCTGACTTTTGGATGCCTGCAGCACTTGTTCTGAACCCCTCTTGTGGCCCATTATCACGTTATACCTTGTCTTACAGGTATGTGGTACCTTTTCTACTAGAAGGTAAAGATCTTTGCACAAAGAGTTTTTGTCTGGATCCCCCAGGGTTTCCAGAACAATGTCCCACCCAATGATGATGCTCAGGAAATACTGTTAGTGAATGAATTCATGTAACTCCATCTCTATAGGTTAGAACATGAAATCCAGCAATTGAAGCAGAAGATCTGTGAGTTTGATGGTGTTCAAAAAGGGCATTCTGAGACCTTGGAGGAGAAAGCTGCTTCTTCCCGCTTGCCATCCAGTGCTGAAAAATCTCACCTGGTCCCTCTGATGGACGCCAGGTAATGGACATTAAACTAAAGTCATTGCTCCATTTCTGATGTTATTTAATGACTCACTGTACTTCATGTTGGCCAGTTTGCATGTGGAAGGATCTGTCAAAGGCAACAAGTAGTACGTGTCCCTGAAATGTGCTTTGATTTCATCAGCAGCTGCCTGGCCCATGGTGGGGTAAAGTATCATTTGAAGGGCACCAAAAACCTGAGACCTGGCCAGCCAAATACAGGAATGTTAGTGCAAGTAGTTTGTGCCAGAAGGTAGAATTAAAAGGTCCAGGGAAACCAGCTTATCCAGAAGGGAGTGATGCAAGGTCGGGTTGAGAGGAATAAAGAAGTAGAGTTCATTGAATCAAGAGGAAGGTCTTGTGCTGACACTTAATTTGTTGAAGTCATTGATTACACGTAGATGAATTCTGTTACAAAAATTGTACCAGTACATTCAGAGTGATCATGAATAGCAGAAATATATATCTGATGTTACTATAGGAAAATGATTCTCAACTTGGGTGGTGTTGTGAATTGCCCTGTGGCTTAGAGCTCTCAGATAAGTCGATTAATCATCCTTTACCTATAAGAAAATTAATTGTTTTCCTCAACTCTATCTATGTCATGGGGACATTTCAAATTTGACAGTCCTAAGCCCTGGGTATAAGGAGATACATATTTGGATGTCAAAATGTACTTGGAATAGCGTGAGCCTCTGTAGCTCTTTAAATCTAGGTCTGCATCTTCTGTGGGCCTAGTTTAAGATTTAAGTAAAGGTCCAGGGAGGTAATTCATTTGTAAGTGGCCTTGGCTCAGGTTCAGTTGCACATGATTTTATTTTTAATAGTGAAAGATAAATACTGTATTTTATTACCCTAATTCCATTCTTCTGGGCTGTTTTACCTAAAGTATTAATTTCTTTACCTAGCATTTCAGAAAATCATTTAGCTGTGGTCAGTAGTACAGAAATGTTTATAGGCTTATACATGTACTTAGAAAGATGAAACTAGATTTTCTTTTAGTGTGCTAAGATGTAAACATGCTAAACCATTCATTTTAACTGATCAGTCTAATCAGTGTCTGTAGAACTGGGGGAGGGAGAGCCTAGAACTGAGTAAGACTTCTATTTGGGCAGTTTGAGCCACTAGAAAGATTTTAGATAGAACTAAAACTCTCTAGTCTCCCTGTTTCCTTTGGGTGGATGGTTATGTTTCATACAATTTCACCTATGTTGTATGGGGTACCAGATATTCAGTTGACAGCTACTTGAAAAGTCAGCTGTTTCTGGCTTCTGCTGTCTTAGCCCTGTGCCAGGCATTTTGGAAGGTAGAGACCTTTAAAATGTGGTGTGTCCTGGCCAGGTGCGGGTAACCTAGCTGGAGAGAGAAGAGAGAGCAGGAACAATGCAAGACATAGTTCCATCAGAATATTGAAGATTCGTAGAGAGTACGTCCACTTTTTCTTTTTGTTTTCTTTTAATCCTCTTAAATGACTTTGTGATTGAGAAATAACTATCTCCATTTCTGTGTGAGGAAACCGAGACTCAGAGAGGAAGTGTTGGGTCTCAAAGTCCAAGACCCATGCTGTGAGGCTGTGGAGCTGTCTGAAACCCGTGCATGAGGTTCTCCCCTACCCGCAGCAGGGCCTCCGCCAAGGACATCCAGGAGAGAGGTGGACGGAATCACTTAGTCTCCCTTCAGTTCCCAGGATGCTGTTATTCATCCAGTTCTCTCTCATTTGGGGAAAACACAGATGGTGAACACGTGGCATTAGATTTCTTAGAAAGTAGAAAAATGTTTAAGGTCCCGAATTATTGTTTGGCGTTTAGAGTGAGGAAGTTCCCTGTTATGGAGGGCATAGTGAGAAAGGATCTCAGATGCCCTGACTGGTTAGAAGGGTTCAGAGACCCTGTCTCCATTGTTTCCAGGATCAATGCTTACATTGAAGAAGAAGTCCAAAGACGTCTTCAGGATTTGCATCATGTGATTGGCAGTGACAGCAATACCTCTGCAGATCTGATGAAGGTGAGTGAAGGGCTGAGTGAATACAGTCATTCATTTTTAATATGACCTTTCAGTAAGTTATTGGTGGTGGTGGTGGGGTCTTTTATTACTGTTTCTCGGTGAGAAAATTAAGATATGATATGTTCTAGAAAGATTAAATGTTGCTTGAGTGGAGCTTAACAGTTTATAAAGAGTGCCAATTCAAGAGTAACTTTACTTTAAAACTTTGTACTTTTGGGGGAAATTCTTGAGTGAATATAAAGTCTTCTAAAATGCTTTATTACTTTGATTTGTAAAACTTCTGCATGTAATGTTTTTCTTTTCTCTCAAAAAATACAGCTAATTTCCTTAAGTATTTAATTTGCTTAATAAATTATCCCAAGTAGAAATATTGTTTAGCCTTTTAGAAGATACATATTTGTGACAAGTTGATTTTTATCAGAATAATGACATTTCATTTCTACCTGAAAATTAAGAAGTATCCTAAGGGAATCTTACTTTTAATATTCTTAGAATTTTAAGATTAGAAATAAATGGTTCTGTTCTCTTACAGGCAGATGGATCGATAGTCATGTTTACCTTGGGAATGTAAATTCTATAGAATGGTTGTCATTGTTGAATGACAAGTATGTTTCCTTAGAATTTTGTTCCCATAAATATTTCTAATCAAATCAGTTTTCCCCCTCTATGAACATGCTGTAATTTAATAGAGAGGGCTTTTTCTTTTCTTTTCAGGATAATGAGAAACTTCACAATGGCACCATTCAACGTAAGCTAAAATATGAGGTAGGTAATGATTTTTCAGATTGATAGGGTCGCCTTAAATTATAGCATGCTCGTGTGATTAAATTTTCTTAATGTTTAGTTGCATAATTAGAATTTTGAAGTCCCAGTGAGATTAATGGCTAATAGGGAAGGCAAGCTATTATATGGACTTAAAATTAAACGGAATCCTGCAGGTTGAAAATGGCTTTGACTTTATTTGAATGGCATGTGGCTGTGGTGGAGGCTCTTTGCCCAGTTTTTCATTGTAACAGTATCCTTTCCCTTGGTCTGCATTTAAAAGGCAGAGTTATATAATCAGAATCAGATCTGGGGTTTGGAAATGAGACTGAATACTTCTTGATGATTTAAAAACCCTGCTCACTTTGTAGACTGTGAGTTGGCCGTAGTACAAAGGAAATACTGTTGGTTGATTAGCTAATTTCTCCGGTGGATTGTCAAACCAAGGTTTATTCAAACATATGATTTGTAAGGTTTCACTTGTATTTTCCTCCACTGAGGGACTTGTCTTTCCCATGCATTCCTAAATTAAAAAACAAAAAGACAAAACTACTAGGTGGTGGAAATCTAACCGATGGTGTCCATACATTACTGAGCAGAGAGCCAGAGGTGTAGGAGTGGGTGTTCCACAGTGGGCTAACTGACTTTGGCCATCGCCGTGCCTTCAGTTCCAGTCCGTCAGTAATGACATTATCTTCCTCTGGACATCCAGCTCCTTAGCAGATAACTTCGTGAAGGGCAGGACACTGCCTTCCATTGCTTTGTGTCCACAGTGCCTGGCCTGCAGCAGGCACGCAGTAAGCCTTTCATGGTGCTGGTTTGTAGATACAGTAATGGCAATCTGACCAGGACAGATAAAATTAAAGATTCGCATGAAATGAACCAAGAGGTGAGAGAAACGTGACGGTTGGAATACTCGTCAATTTCTTTTGGCCTTGCCATCTGATTTTCATGAAGTGTGCCCTGATTACTTTTACATTTTGGATATATGGTCATGGACTTATTTTCACAACTAAATTTGACCTTTTGAAAATTGCATCAAAGGTCTTAGGATTTATTTTAGAGTAAATGAAATCTTAGACCAAGAAATGGATACTGTGGATACAACGCGTTTCTATCAAAATACTCGGTAATTTATAAGACATGGAAATTGATGTTCTGCGTGTGAATCAGATCATCTGTTCTTAAATCATGTATCAATCAGTACAAGTGGCTTAGGCTTTTGTTTTACCCTCTGAATTAATCCACACAATGAACCAATGACTGCAAGAATCTTCACGTGCGAAAGAATCGCAAAAGGTGCTACCTCATCCCCATTTCAACTGTTTTTGACATCTTGAACAGAAAAGGTATCTTGCCCTGCTGCCGCCCAGAGATGGTACTGACACTTCCAGCAGAGAGGAGAGGAGTAAGGTGGGTCAGAACAACCACCGGAGTCATCCAAGGACACAGAGCATCTCAGGCGTGACAACTCCCTCCTCAGCATCACGAGAGAGAACCCACCAGCAAAGGGATCAGCCTTCAATACACGAGATGCTGCAGAACAGTGATTGTCCTGAGCACATGGGCGGTTTTCAAGTAAAACATTTCAGTCTACCTAAAATTTCTTTTATTAACGAAAGCAACACCAGCGATGCTGAACATTTGCAGGGTAAGTCAGAAAACTTCGGTGAGTCGATGACTCATAAAGATGAACACAGCTTGGGAATCGAGTCCAGCTGGACTTGGCTGCAACATACGTCCCAGGAAGTGTCTATAAATAGTGGAAGCAAGCAGACCAGGCAAAGCAAGTTACTGTGCGTTGTTCTTTCTGAAAGTGTTTCTAGCAAGGAGAGCGTTTCCGACAGTGTTCCTCAGAGCGCACCAGCCTCAAAGTATTGTAGGGTGCAGCAAACTGAGAATGAGTTAGCTGCTGAAACCGTTACTTCTCCAGAGTTGCTGACTGATATCAAGACAGAAAGAAACAGTGGATTGGGATATTTTTACCACAAGTTCTCAGACCTTTATAAAGATACCAGCAGTCACCTGCTACAGGCTGGCACAAGGGTGATCAGCCAAGCCAGGCATGTGGGGAGCCTGTGTGACCCCAGTGGGCTCACCTCCCACATGACAATGTTCATCAGAAGAATGCCAATTCTGAAACACTTACCCCTGGATGTGCCCTTGAAGTCATACACGGTGTCATTAGAATCTCATTCTTTTCCCCAGAAAGCTCAGGTTGGCAGCAGTGACAGCAAAGAGGCCAGGGCCATTAGGCCAGCAGAGAGCATCATGCCATACAGAGCACCGGGCCCTCCTGCTGCCCTCTCAGCCACAGAGTTCCCAGGGTCCTCGCTCTGCTCAGTTTTCCGCCTGGAATATGCAGATACTAGAGGGAGCCCTGCATTCAAGCAGATGCTTGTGCGGTTCCCAGACGACATGCTGGAACTCCAAGAGGGCCCTGTAAAAGACCTTCTTGAGCACGTGGCTTGTTCCCCACCAGAACTTCTGGGTGACATGAATGAAGTCAGAGGCATTTACTGGCTTGCTGTTGCAAACTGCGCAGAGCCGGACCCCCAGCCGGCATGTCTGCTCCTGCTTCCTTCAGCTTTGTGTGCTTTGGTTCCGTCAGATGACGGTCCAGGCTCTCTGGGCGTTTTTCACGCTCTCCCTCTCTCTGGACTACAGGAGATACAAATCGGCTTTGGTGGACAGAGCATTCGGTTCCTGGGCTCTGCAGAGAGTCTCCTGCTCACTGTATTTAGTTACAACAAAAACCTCTGTCAGCAGATATGCCGTGACCTCCTTTGTGTGCTGATGCCCACATCTGAGGCTGCTGCCTACACTAAGCATCCTTTGCTCCAGGAAGATCTGGTCCAGCTTTCTCTTGATTGGAAAGCTGAAATCCCTGATTTAGTTTTGGCAAACGGAGTCCGGTTGTCATCCAAATTCAAGAATACCTTGGTTGACATGATTTACTTTCTTCATGGGAACATGCAAGTCAACATCCCCTCTCTGGCAGAAGTTCAGTTATTGCTCTACACAACGGTCAGAGTCGAGGGCGACTCCGGCCAAGACTGTTGCCAGTCACTAGTCCTTCTGAACACCCACATTGCACTTGTGAGGGAAGATCGAGTGTTTCATCCTCACACTCGGTCTCTAAGCAGACCTCCTCCACGCGCACAGTTTGACGTGATCAAATGCCGTGCTTTAAGCGAATTCAGGTGCGTCGTTGTTCCAGAGAAAACATTATCAGCAGTTGAACTTGTCTTTTTACAAAAACCTGAACTTCCACCAGAGTCAAGAAACGGTCCATGTAAGCACTCTGAAGAAGCCCAGAATGACCAGTTGGTCCCCTGCCCGTTGTGTCTCCAGGGCAGTCAGAATGTGGCCCCCGAGGTCTGGAAACTGACCCTCAACTCTCAGGATGAGGCTCTGTGGCTGATCTCACATTTGACAAGGCTCTAGGGAGGTGGCCTGCAGAAATACTCTGCCTGTTTTTTGAGATCTTTAATAATATGAACATGATGAAAGCAGTCAAGGACTATGAATAGTTCAGTGTAGCTAATTGATCTGAAACTGGAAAAATGCAGACCTCTAAAATTGAAAATGTAAATATTTTAAGTCTCTAAAATAAAAAAAAAATAGCTGAAAGCAGAACAATGATAAAACGTCTTTATCACCTTCTTGATTCATTTTCTTGAAACTCAGCCTTGTGAATTTGGGCCCGCCTCATTATTTGTGAGATGATTAAAGCATTTCTGATTTTGTTTCGCGTCACGTCCACTTATAGCATGGTGGCTTGGAATCTGTGTGTGCCTGCTGGATTCCGGCTAATTTGTGCTGCCTGAAAAGGTGCCCGATCTGGCAGTGACCTTCATTGACATCCTCCGTTTTAGCCATGATTAGGACAGCTCTGTAGCAGAGCACATTAGTGATGCATCAGGCTTCCCAGAAGGACCCAGGGATTTGAAATGCCCTCCTCTCACTGTAATGCCTGCAATGGAGACAGCCCTGGGTGCCCTGCGGTATCTTCTTCCTTAGTTAATTGCCTTTTCCTTCTTCCTTTCAGACTTCGTGACTATTCCTTTCCAACCTAGGTGATTTCAGCTCCTTACTTGGTTTATTTTTGACTACCCTTCCCGCTATTCCACATGCTCTCTCTTTCTCTGAGTTCTTGTATTTCTATCCTAGAAAGGCTCTTCATCCCCAAGTCTGACTTTTTCTAGTGCCCTCTTTATGCTGTCTGATCCAATATAGGGTCACAGCAGAAGGCATTCAGCACTTTTCCCTGGCTGCCCTCCCTCTTGCCTCTCACTTAACCTATCACTCGTAACTTCTGACCGAAGTGTTTTGCTGGCCTCCCGTCTGAGATGAGCTCATGCCCATCATCCTCACGGAGGTCTTCTGTCTTCACAAAGTGCCGTCTAGTAGTCACTTACCCTCCTCCTCTCTGCTCTTCCGAATCTCTCTCCTCTGATTGACCCTTTCCTTTGTATTCACCTCTGTTCTGCATTCCTGTAAGGAATCAGATTACACATTTTATGTTTTTATTTCATCTGACCCTGAGTTGCTCTGCCTGTGTTCTCCTGTCTCCCAGCTATGTGTGTTCTGCTGAATCCCAAAGTCTCAGAAGGGAGGAATCATAGGATTTTATTGCTCCGTCCATTCTCCTTCCTCTCCCGCCAGGATCATGCTTGGCCCTCGGTAGCTTGCAGCTGAGTGAGTCAGTAATTCTGTTAAACCATTGATTTTAGCCCTGGCACGAAGGGGTCATTTTCTATTCTGGTCACATCTTTGAATAACGTGCAAAATAATGTCGTAGCCCCCTCTTCCTTTCTGTTCCTAATCTATGATAGAGACAGTGTCGCAGCTTAACCCACGTAGCAGCGTTCCGTCTCCCTTTGGCCAGGAAGTGCGGATCTTCCCTCTTTCCCCATCAGATCTAAGAACAAGCTACTGAACTTGTTCCACATTTTCGTCATTAATTTTCCTCAGGTTCTGGAGAAGTGAACGGGAAAGGCAGGAAACTGGATAATGCATTAGGACCCACAAACTGGTGGCCATGGCCTTATTTGCAGTAGCTAAGTGGCTGCTTTTTGTCTTTTTGAGGCAATAGGATTCAAATGTTTTGGGTGGAGTCTGTTTCTGTAACTTCCACAACACCCCACTATCACACACTTACTTGGTCACACAGACACATGTACACACCCTATTGCCTTCTGTGTGAAGGCTTTTGAATCTGTGATGAGGACATCATTAAAATTAGTTAGCTTGTCACATTCTTAGCTGGTAGATCTCCTACCATGGGAAAAATTTCTAAAATCAACCATGATAGTCTTCTAATGTCTTACTGATAATATTTCTCCTAATTTATTTTCATATTTTTTCACTTTTTCAGCTAATATACTTTGCTTTTTGCTAATTACCTTTTTTTAATTGTCCTAATGAGTATTTTTTCATATATCCTTGATAAGAAGAACAGATTTAATGATCATGAAGAGCAGAGGGAGTAGAATGTAAGATGCCAACAGAGGGATGCTATGGCCAAAAGGAAACAATACATAAGTAGTATAAAATTTTTAACTAAGAGTGGTATATATATTTAACAGACAGACTTGCTTATCCTCACAAGTAAAAAAGCATAATTCTACTATGATATAAATTTTGGTCTTCGATATTGTTTACAGATGGAGCATGCAGCAAACATAAGTATTGCATAAAAATTGTGTTATTCATTATGACTTCTTCAGTCTGCTTTATGATCCAAGTGGATGACAATGAGGATTACGTTCAGATCTCACCACATAGGAGAAGCAGCCTCCAGCAGTTCAGATTTGACATGTCACTTCTCTCACCTAAGCGTACTTCTTACCTTGAGATCAACTGTGGTCTGATGTGAGACTTTGATTTACTATCCATGAAGTACATATTGAGGTTGTCATAATGCCTGCAGAAGCCAGTAGAGTAGTGTTTGTGCCATGATCCACTGTGACTTCAACCCCAGAGGCCTCCGCCTGGCTCCACTGGCTCATTTGTCGGGAGTTCTGAGGCCAGGACTCTACTGTAGTGGAGCAGGCGTGAGAGTCTCAGCGTGCAGCCCAATGCCCCGTCTTCTCCAGTGTGGTGAGTTCCTGCATCCGAAAAAAATTAGGCTCATACGTGCTTTGTTATGTGGCATTTTGCATTGTTGTGATATAAGCATAAACATTTACATTGTGGGACTTGTTAATGCATTCTAGACAATACCTCTTTGAGTACTTTTGAAAAAGTGATTTCATCTGAATTTGATTAAAATCCATTTTACTCACAGCTGCGTTGTTTTGCAGACTTGTGGTTGGCAGGGTGAATTTACTTAGTCTTTGTTGAAAAACATTTCAAAACAGTTTGTCTCCCCGTTCTCATTTCTTCAAAAAATATATGTGCATTCTTCGGAGAGAATGCTTATGCCTTCCAGCAAAAGTAATTACAGTAATTTTACTTACATTCTTTTTCCTAGGTGAGTTAAAGTTTTGAATAAGTAGATTAGAGCACTTTTATTAATGCTTCTTCAATGGTCAAGCAGTCTTACTGGATAGACCAGTTTCTAGTGAGCTCATTTTGTTAATTTAGTTACACAGCCCCCAGTAGGCATCTTAGACAATTTTGCTTCATTCCTTAAAGTGTCTTTGTGGTGGATTTTATATCAGTCGGCTATTGCCAAATATCCATCAACCTCGAAAATTTCAGTGGCATGTGAAAAAGAAAAAGCTTTTATTTCTCACAGATGCTTTATAAGTAAATTGAGGTGGCTGTGCTGTAGGCTACAGGTCATCTGCAACTCACTAGGGTTGGTCTGCACCACGTATCTCATTTTGGGGTCTATGCCGAAGGAGCAGTGGCCATGATGATGATGACAGAAGCACAAAAGGGCAGCCATGCTTTGTGTCTGCTAACATCCCATTGGCTAACTCAAGTCACATGTCCAAGTCTAAAGTCAAGGGACAAGGAAGTACACTCCATCTACCAAGAAGCCATGGCAAGACTGTGAATATCTACTCCTCCTCTTCCTTCTCCTCCTCCTACTACAGGGGAGAGAAGAACTGAGATCAATAATTCAATCTACTGTGGATGCATTCTGTCAGGGTTTCCAGGGTTCTATTGAAGATAAAATTTGGATAAAACTTGTAAGACTTCTCCCTAATGGAAGTATTCAGGTACTGGGAAGAACATATATCATAGGACCTTTAAAATTACTAGTTCAACTTGATTTCCAATTCAGTCTTTGCTTGACACCTCTATGGATGGGCTGATCACTGTCTACTTCTGAACCAGTTGATTTGTTGGGAACTGCTCTCGTTGTTAGACCCTTCTTCCGATCACCTTCCTTGTTGTGATCTCCATCTGCAGTATCTGTCCATCCATGGCACACCCCTGTAGCAGAGCAGAACAAATCTGTTCCACAATTTCTATTATATCACAGGCCTTCGAAGAAGACAGTTATCTCTCTCACCTTCTCTGATTTTTCTTCTTTACCTCTAACACCCTTCACTCCCTCTGCTGTTTCTTACACAACACAATTTCAAACTACTACCTTCTGGTCTCTTGTTAAGGATGCACCCTTGTAATTTTTTAAAGCCTCCTTTATAAGGAATAGAACTGAATAATCCAGTCGGTGAGAAGGAAAGAGATTCTATTATAAATTACTCATTCTGCCTTTTTAAAAAATATCTAGTCAAAATCTTTAGTTGTTGAAGTCACAGTGGATTGCAGTGGTAACAATCCCAACCACCCTGTATGCTGTGGTCTACAATGGACAGAGTTCTTTCCCATGTATTGTTCCTTTTGAGTCCCACAGTGATCCTCCTGGGATGGAGGAATTGTTGTCATTTATCTCTATTTCATATTTGGGAATTTAACTCAGAAGGGATCACTTGATTCAGAATTAGAGCTCAAACTGAGACTTTCTTCCTCTAGAACGTATATTCTTTCCACAAAGCCAAAGTCACCTGTTAGTCATGGTTATTCTTGACATTGTCTGAGTAAATTTTTAGTTTTTTCTTTTTCATAGAAATGAATATTTGGAAAAATTAAGTTGATTCTTTTCTGACTTGTAAGTTTTTTCTTGGAATTTATCAACATTAAAGATTATTTTTCTGAGTTATTTTGGGTCTTTTTTTCAAGAATTGCCTTACAAATTTCTTTGCAATTCCATTGTTTTCTTGTATGGACCTATCTCTCTCCTTTGCTTTCTGCATGTTTAGCTCCTATAGAAGAAAAGCCTGGATATAATCATAGCTTAAATATGGTACAGATAACCTTGTATGCTCAGTGTTGCTCCTTTAGTTGGAAGGTTAAACAATGTGCTGTACAGAAACCTGATAAAGAGAATTCCTCTTCCCACATCAGTTTCTCATGGACCTTAGAATTCAGCACAATTTGCATTAAACTTAGGGCTAAGCAAAAACCAGTGAGTGAATATGTGTGGTACTTTTCATGGTTAATCAAAGACATTGTAGAACTGGAAGGAAGAACACATGATTGTCCCTCCTTGGGGTCCTAAACTGTCTGTAGTCATGTTGAGAATGAGAACCATGTTCTCAGTCAGTCATACTAGATCTGTTAGTCTTCTTGTAAATTACCCATTTAATGATGAGTTATCCAGCGACAATGACCATTAAAGAAACTAGTCTTTTATGATCTAGAGAAAGATGGTGACATTTTTAATAGTTTCAAGTTGAAACATTCATCAGACATCCAGTATTTTGAAACCTTGAAACAAAGTTGATCATCTCAGATCTATGTGGATGAAATAATCTATTCCAGTAAGAATCATGGATTGGAAATGTTCACTAAACCTATTGGGTTTGCCCAAAGGCCCCTAAACTCAGGATATTCCACAAGCGTTTATGTCCAACACAGTTTGTCATTTTCTGGGTAATTTATCCCCAATGACATACGTCAAAATTAAAGAAATACTTCTTTATGTGAAAACCCTTATCTCTGATGTGAGTATTCTAAACTCCCTTTAAGATGAGATAAGGTTAGTGTTGTTTCTTCAAGTCAGGCTGCTGTTAAGTCTTGACCTTGGCAGGGATAGTCAGGGTGTACCTGTAGCATGTACACAGGGTGTCCCTGTGGCCACAGGTCTTAGTAAAATCCAATTCAATTGTATGTGCTAAGTCTTTAAAGATAGTATAGTATTAGTGCAAAGTTCCTTCAAGGATGAATATAAACATATTTTGGCTCTTTACCATATTCATAATTTGTGCCTGCTCATACAAGTTACCTCTATTCCCTGTTTCTTATAACATGGCTCATATTTGAGAATGTAATAGCTTCTTCCCATCTCTGCCCCAGACCCCTGCTTTAAAACTGCTGGGTCATACATAGGAGGAGCTTGATATATAAAATTTCTAATTAAAACTGTCACCATGGTATGTGTGGTTGAAAAAAGGAGGCATTAGAAATATATGCTCCTGTAGAAACAGAGGAAGGAGCAGAATTTTTTTTTTAATCTGATAAAAACTCAGTTTTGCCTGAACTTGAGAAGCAAAGCTTGGATATTTGCCTCTAGGAGATCAGCCGACAGTCCTTAGTTCTGACCTTGTCATGGTTAAAGCATATACTGAATTCAACCATCTGGTACGTAATTAGAGTGTTTAGGGGGAAATGCTGATGACTCCCTGTAGAATTGGTCCATTCCCTGCCCTCTGCACTTCCAGCAGTGGTCCAAGTGGATGTTAATGCCACTTCCTATTAATTTCCTTAATTTGCCCTTTTTGAAGGAGATAGCTTGAGGATGAAGAGAAGATTCTAATCTGAATAATCAGAATGTGGCCTGTGTTCTGCCTGCTTCTTTTGGCTGAGGACTCAGCTATAGTGTTTCCGCAACAATGGAAAAATAGCGTATTTGTTGACACAGGACGTTATTTCATTAAAGCTATCAGAAAAATATTTCTTTGTTATTTTAAAAGACGATATTTCTTATCTATAGAAATGTAATCCAAGTTGCTAATTATGTTCTTTTCCTTGCCCTTTTATTTCTAAATAACTATTCCACAGTGCATTTAAAATTCCTTGAAATGTCCTACGTGTTTATCCATGCCAGATCTGCTCTGCTGGGAGACGTGCTTCTGAACATACAGCCTTCCTTGTTGTTTTTCCTCCTTCTGCAATGTGTCCCTAACTTCCTCTTCTAAGAGTCTTCTTTGAAACATGTAGAAAAACTGACTGATTCCAAAATAAATAATTCCATAGAAATTTAAAAGCTTCCATAAATAATGAGATATAGCACAGATCTACTTGTCTAGCATAAAACTCAAGATATTCAAAATGTAGCTTCTTCCAAATAAAAAATAACTTTAGGAGACATTTATGTTAGTTTTCCTTCCTGCCCAATGTAAACATGGTTTAGGAGAATGTCAGGAACCTTCGTGCTGTATGCTGAGAATTCTACGTTTCTCAAGTTGCCTTC
Organism: Equus quagga; assembly: GCF_021613505.1. Lineage (NCBI taxonomy): Eukaryota > Metazoa > Chordata > Mammalia > Perissodactyla > Equidae > Equus > Equus quagga. The sequence goes on from NC_060278.1 coordinate 70,587,281, forward strand.
AAGAACTAATTTCTAACAATTACATTGCAGCAATGATTTAAGGGAAACATACTTTTTTTGATTTTTCTATCTACTTATACTTTTGTCAAATGCCTTCAGATCCCTGGCTTATTTTTCAGTTATTTATTTCTGCCATTGTTTATTCCTCTACACTTGTTAATATTGAGTTACTATGAAATAAATGTGATTGAAGTAAACTGTGGCCACGGATGATAGCAGGGGACTCTGACAACATTTCTAGTCCCCAAGATGCAAAATAGTGAAGAGGAATATCCTTCTCAGGGAGGACTCAGTGACCCTTCCCTCTCCGATCCTGACTGGGGCAGTGCTCTTGCATCCCAGCTGGAACTATTTCTTGAGGTGCAGGTGCGGGTGTGTAAGGGGCTGTCCTAGATGTAGGTGAGCCACATAAATATTATCAGATCCAGTTCCTCCCAGATAACTGGTCCCTACTTAATTCATATACTCAGTTAAGTTATTGAAGGCAGGGATTTTTTGGGCAAGATTTATGAGCCTGAGCTGAGCTTCAAGCAAGTTTCCTGGGGTTTTTTGTTTTGTTTTTTTTTTGAAGAAGATGATTAGCCCTGAGTTAACATCCGCTGCCAATCCTCCTCTTTTTGCTGAGGAAGCTTGGCCCTGAGCTAACATCTGTGCCCATCTTCCTCTACTTTACATGTGGGACTCCTACCACAGCATGGCTTGATGAGCTGTGCGTAGATCCACGCACGGTCTCCGAACCAGCAAACCCTGGGCCACTGAAGTGGAGCTCATGAACTTAACCACTACACCACTGGGCCAGCCCCTGAAGCAACTTTCTTTTCATTAGCAATTGATTTCACAATTATATGTTCTTAGAAATAGAGAATTTTCCAGTTTTAAAATAACTGTGTAGTTACCACACCCTCCGTTAACCTTCTTATCCCACTTTAAAAGTTGACTTATAAAAAACTAAAGTTAAGGTAGCATTTGCTAACTTTGGAATATAATCCATCTAGAATGAAAAAACCAAATCTTTGTTCCAAACTTAATGCAATTGAAAAAAATTAAAGGCCTTAGAAATTATGTATACTTTGTAAACGGTACTTTGTATTCCCAGGAACTGGCACTGTGCATGCCATATGGTTGGTGCTCAATAAAAGATACCAAAGTTTGATTGTGTACAGGGGTGCCTGTAAGAAAAGCCATTTAGAAGTTAAGATTAAGTCTCCATTGCTTAGTTAACAATATACCTGGGTAGTTTTGACTGCAGTTATTCCTCAGTAAAATTCACAACATTTAGAGAGCAATGTCCCTATTCGTAGTTTTTCTCAGTTGGTGCCTGCATCACAACTTTCTAATCCTGCTGTAATTATCAGTTTACTTGTCAGAGTCTACCTCCAACCAGAAATCCCACGGAGCAGGACACTGCCTTGTTCACACTTGGGTTTCTGCCATATAGATGGGATTTGGTAAATATCGTGTTCATTTCCAGAGGACCACACTGAGGTGCAGAGAAGGTGGGTGACTGTCACTCAGAGACCAAGTCCTAACACTAAGATTTGATTCTGAGTCTTCTCTTCCTCACTGGGTCTTTGAAGTGAACACCACATGGAATCCCAAGTCCATTTTTTGTGACTGCTTCAGGGAAGCAGATAATGGTGGAGTTTTAATACGAAGTGTGTCACACTTGTTGATACTGTCATCCCCACCTTTTTAAGAACCCATAATGCACATGGTAATGCACTGTTCCAGGTGATTGACGGAGAAAGATTTAATTGCCCTTCTTCCTTCCTCCTTTTCCTCATTCTTGCTTCTTAGGATGGAGTCTGTAACTAAACAGAGATAGCTCCTCACCAAAGCAGCTGCGGTATTGACATTTGGTCTAACCAGTAGGGAGGATCCAGGTTCCTCCTAAGGTGTAGTGTGCGTGGGTCTTTACCTGTAAACTAGTATTATCTGTTGTTAGTTCTTGCTTAAAATCCCTAGAGCAGCTTCCCCTCTGCTGAGGTCGTTCTAGATGGCAGTGTGCTTCCAAACCCCACCACTCTCCTCTCCGGTCTCCAGACACACATACACTGCAACAAGGTGGTTTCTCAAGAGATTGTATCAGATCTGGAAAAGAGATTATGGTCCTACTTGAAAAGTATAGTTGTTAAGCATGATATAGCAGGTTACAGAGCTAAGGCAACAGAGCAAGACCTTCATGGCTAAACCCTGGCTTTTGTAGGTCAAAGTGTTCTTTGAAAATGAATAAAACAACCATATTATTCTTCTGCCTTTTCACCTTCAAATAGATAAACATATTCCATGTTTCAGGAAATGTCTGTGTTTACAGTAATTTGGAAATATACTGTCAGTGAATTGAAAGGTCTTTGGCCATGCACATACTGAGAAACTCTTTTAAGAATTTCCGCTCTGGTTTTTGACATTAGGGACAGCTAAATAGGTGCACCATTACAATAAAATTCATGGTTCTTGTTTTGATGCAGGGAAGAGTTAAGATGCTCTAAAAGGCTTTGGTAATTTCACATCAGGCCAAAATGTTTACACTGTCAGCTGACAGCAGTAGTCTGGGACAAATCATATGCCTCTGTGTCATCCAGAAAGCTGAGTTTTCACATACACGCAGCTAGGCTGGACCATCCCTGTTACACCTGACTGAGGATCCAAGGGTCCAAGACCCATTTCTGCCTGATGGAATGGGAGCGTATTGCCTACTAGTTTCTTTTTAGTCAAATAAGTGAGTTTCATTGCATAATCATGAACTCTCTGTCTTCTTAAATTCTGTGTATGTTGAAGTGTTCGTTAGCTCAGTTTATTTCAGATGGGTGAACTTATTTTAAAATTTCATGATAGCAATATAGTGGTGACATAGGTGGGCTCCAGGTTAGCCTGAGCCCAAATCCTGACTCTACCACTTACCTCCATCAAGTCACCTAAATTCTCAGCCTTGGGCCTCTCATCTGATAAGTAGGCTTAATAATGGTTATTAATGTGTAGGGGGATTTTAAGGATTAAATGAAACCATGCATATAAACTGTTTAGTGCGGTTCTTGGTATATAGTATGTATTCAATAAATGCTAACTATAATTATGATTGTAATTATTTTATTACTGCTCTTGCTTTAAAAACATATTTTCTTATGTTTTCTAAAGCCTCAAGTTAGGGCAAATGATAGGGATTGTTCAGAGATTTCCTCTGGTTCATAGTCGAGAACTCATTTTGAAGATTTATTTTTTTCACAATGCCTCTTCCTCAAACCCCTCTAGCTTCCCACCATGTAGACCATAAATATATTTGTCAGAGCCAAGTTGCTTATTAATCAAATGAAGCCTAAAGAAAATACTTGGCATTTGTTTTAATTGTAGTTTAAAGAGCTTTCCACACTACAGTGGGTTATAAAAATGCCTAGAAGTTAAAAATGAAGTAAATTTGAATAAAATCTCTAGCATTTAGAGCTTTATGTACAGCAGTCTGATAGTCTGTGAAGAAAAAAGAAGCTGTCAGATGATCAAGACTTTTCAGAAAAGAATCTGGTTTACACTGATACTTTTAAAAGTCAGGATATGTAATCTGTCCTTTTTTCCACTTGTTCTTATAAATTGGAAGGAACTTCAAAGCCGAACAACATTTTGAAGTGCTTTCGCCCTAACTTCTTGAAATAGTTTCCCTAAAGAAATGGTCTTTTGTTATGAGAGAGACTTAGTGTTTCTCTTTCAAAGGAAATCATCATTTTTCTAAATAAACTCTGCTGGTTTGATGCTCTTTTCTCTACTTGAAGCACATTTTCTCCCGCCCGCCCGAGCAGGGTATTTGCCACGGAGTGATGTTGGTTTCTCTTTGTTCTCCCTGTCTGATGTGCCTTTGATAGCGGATGGTTTCTCGCTCTCTGGGAGCAAATCCAGACGACCTGAAGGACCCAATTAAAATTAGTATTCCGCGCTATGTTCTCTGCGGGCAAGGGAAGGACGAGCACTTCGAGTTTGAGGTCAAGGTAAGTGTCCCTTCTTTCTTCTTCTGGAGGAACGGAGGCTCCGGCTGTGCAGTGCTTTCTCTGTCTTTTTTGTGAAAGGAGATGAAGCTGCGTGTCAATATCTTGTTTTGTAAGATGTTGGCCACGCCCTTCTTTAAACCAGTGTGTCCAAGTCTGGACTGTAGCACGTGGAGGTAAGTTGTCCTTCGACGGTAGCCGTGGTTGCCGCGTCAGGCAGGCATGCAGTTCCTGTCACAGCCCCACAGGGAGGGTGCCCAACCATCCCAGGTTGCCCAGGATTTTCCTGCTTTTTCAGCATTGAAAGTGCCAGACAAACCAGGACAGTTGGCCACCTTACCCATGGGCTTAGACTCAACTTTCTTACCTCTAAAAAAGGGAATAATAATATTTGTGTCACAGGGGTATCAATGCATATAAATTTGCTGGATCTAGTTTCTGGCACATAATAAGCACTAAATTATAGTTATTGCTATTGTTACTACTGTTTTTATTGTTGTTTCTATTATTATTATTATTAATTAGAAAGCTTCGCTAATCTGTTTTAGGCATTATTTGATTTATACTACTTTTCAGGAAGGGATGTGCCTGTTTCCTTACATCATACTTTCCGAAATAATGACTTCATCTTATTTCTAATTTATTTCCATTGACTCATAACACTTCATTAAATATTGCTGGCAACTGTCTCCTCCTCAAGAAATTAATGATTAATCAGACTTCTTCATTTTCAAGGGTAGGTGAAGGTATTGATGTAATGACGTCCATCGGAGTGGCCAGTATATGACTGCGTAAGGGTGTTCTTGTAGGTGGTCTTGGTCAGATAAACACCGGACTGGCAATCTGGACACTAAGTTCTTTATACTCTGATTCTGCTGTGGTTTGCTGGGTGACCCTGAGTATTTTAACTAACTTCTCTGAGCCTCAGTTTCCTCATTAATAAATGAGGAAATTGGACAATGCTAGTAGTTTCTAAATTTCTTCTTAACTGAGGGCTTTGTTCAGAGTATCTTATGAGGAAGGACACTGTAGAAAGCAGATAAGCATGGAGCTGCTGTGAGGGCCAGGAGGGTGGAAGGAGCCTGAAACCGGGACCACACCCCCCCGCCCCCATGTCATGTACCTCATGGGAGTCCCTGGGCGCTGGGGGATCCCTCCCTTTGGGCATGCATGTTCTTTCAGTCTTCCGGAGGAAACAGTGCAAATAACTTTTCTAATCAATCAAGTTTTCAGATTGTTATTTCTACATACTGAGTTCTCCTCTTTTTAAAAAACCTGGGCATTAATTTATATGTTTGAGGTTTCTGTTGAGAAGATATGATGGCTGGGTGGTGGTGGTGTTGTTTGGAACTTTACTGGCCAGATTCTGTAGTTTCGTATTAAAATGTTATGCCATGTCTTTGATCCAGTACTTCCCACTGCCCCGACCTAATGCTGATTTCTGCTCAATTCCTTTTCTTGGCCTTTTGAAATTGTGTGTGTGTAGAGTTCCATTTGTACATAGATATAATGTTATATACATATATGAAAACAATTTCTGAAGGTGTGTTTTGTTTCCATGTTTTTAAATTGAAATATAACTGACATAGAACACTGTGTAAGTTTAAGGTATACAACATGTCGATTTGTTACATTTATAAATTGCAGTATGATCACCGTCATAACATTAGCTAACACCTCTATCATGTCACATAATTATTTCTTTTTTGTGGTGGGAACAATTGAGATCTAGTCTCTCAGCAACTTTGAAGTTTATAATGCAGTATTGTTGACTATAATCACCATGCTGTGCCTTAGCTCTCCAGGACTTATTTATCTACTAGTTCCAAGTTTGTGTCCTTAAACAACATATGCCCAGCTCCCCCACCCTCAGCCTCTGGTAACCACCATTCTACTCTGTTTTTACGAGTTCGACATTTTTAGATTCCACGTATGAGTAACATCACACAATCTCTCTCCGCCTTATCTCAGTTAGCATAAGGCACTCAAGGTCCATCCATGTGGTTGCAGGATTTCCTTCTTTCTCATGGCTGAATAATATTCCATTGTATATGTACACCACAACTTCTCTGTCCGTTTATCCGTTGATGATACTTAGGTTGATTTCGTATCTTGGCTCTTCTGAATAATCCTGCAGTAAATGTGAGAGCACATGTATCTCTTTGAACTCCTGTTTCATTTCCTTTGGGTATATACCCAGAAGTGGAATTGCTGGATCATATGGTAGTTCTATTTTTACTTTTTTGAGGAACCTCCATACAGTTTTCCATAGTGGCTGAACCAATTTTTAAATTAGAGGGTAAAGACTGATTTTCACCATCTCTGAACTCAAATTCTCCAAAACGTGGAACTCATAGCACTGGAGGACGTGCAGTGATTTTAGTTGGTATGCAGATTTATTTTAATAGATAAATATGTTAATAAAATATACCTATTAAATTAATTTCATGCATAGAACTTGACATGGATAAAGAAGATATTTAATTTTTTTTAAAAACTGAGTTGATTTAAATAAAAATTACAAACAAATAATAGTCCAGGCCATATGCAGATCTGGCCAAAATTGTGAAGATGCTACTGTAAATGCAAGTTGGAGAAACCAAATACTGAAAATCATATAGGGTCTTTCAGAAGGTAAGCTTTCATTTCAAAATACATAAAATCCAAATCCGAAGAGTTTAGCTTTCTTTGAACTTATCAAAGCCGAGTTCTGAAAGCGTGTCGTTTTTCTGCTTCCTTTTTGTACTTTTGTGCTGTAATAATTAGCACCAGGAGCGGACTATTAGCATTTGCCTGGAGAATTCCTAGTTCTCTGTGTAGGAAGGGCCACCTAATGCATTCACAGGTAGATGTGTTGAGGGCCTCACCTGCCCATGGGGATGCCCCATCACAGAGGTGTCAGGGCCCAGTACTAGAAAGAAACATGATGTGAATAGAACAAACAAAAATGGTGGGGCTCCAGCCAGGGTGTAGCTGTGGGAATAGTGCTGGGTGCACCAACGTCCTGTCCAATCTCCTCCATGTAACCTTGACAAGTCACAGCCTTGCTGTGTCTCATCTGTAAAATGGGAGTAATGAAACCCACCCATCTGGGTTGGTGTGAGGGATGTATGAGCTTCTGTATGTAAAGTGCTGGGTAAGTGTTTGTTTAATACCAAATAAATGAAAATGAAAAGACATAGAGAATAAGTGAGATTTTACCTTTGGGAATCCCCTTAATGACTTTTGTTGTACAGTTGTGTCTTTATGAGGGTTTTGGGGTTTGGGTTTTTTGTTGTTGTTTTGGTTCTTTAGCCCCCCTCAGTGTTCTGAGTTTAAAAAGTAAGTATGCCAACCTTTTCCATCCATCATTTGACTATTTCATGCATATGCAGTGTTTTCTAGAACAAATAGTCACACTCAGCATAGTATTTTGGCTACTACTAAATTCTTCTCCTGGTGAGCTACTGGCTTTAAGAAGGATAAGGTAACAAGTATTTTTAATCGTCTGTTCTACTTAGGTTTAGATCTTCTTTGAAGGAAAATATGATGTTTATATATAGATATTTTATGTTATTGTACTTTATACTTCAGAAAAATCTTTGCTACTTCTCTTTAAGAAAAAAATCAACTTTTGTTTTCCATCCTTCCCCCATGATAGTCCTAAGGGTCTTCTGGGGTCCTGATGCACATAGGAAGCTGCCGTGTCCTCTGTGACCAGCAGGGCAGGGTCTTGACACCCTCCCAGTATTAGCCCCCCGTTGGACTGTCTGACTTGCTGGTAGTCACTGCCTGTTCGTTTAAGGGACTGAGCTGACTTGTGAACACACACGGCCCACTGAGTACCAGTCTCCACTGGCTGAGTTGGCAGGCCCCAGAGAGCCTGAGAAGACGAGGGTGCGGAGGTGTAGCTCCCTGACATTCTCCTTCTTTCCGCTTCTCCCTCGCCCGTTCTGTTCCCTCGACCTCCTGCTCTTTTCTTAGATGGAATTTATTAGTTGTTTAAATCATTCGTGTTTCTTGGCCATTTTCATTATAATCACCAGTCTGGTAGCTCCAGCCAGGTCTGTTCATTGTGGAATGAAATAGTCCTGAGCCTTGTTACAGGAGTGCTAAATGGATGTTCCAGGTAGGGCACAGGCAGAGGAATTGAGGGGGAGACAGCAGTGGTTCTCAGATGCCCATCTTCTGATCCCTGGTGGGTCCTGAGGAGGTTTCCATCACTGGGCTTTAAAATGAGAAAAATAGAGCTTTTCATTAAAGTAAAATATATTTAATTCAAAAGGACTGTCTTTATATCTTCTTTATTTGAGGGATTAAAAACAACTTTCTTGTATGAGAATAGGTAAGTGGATAGGTTTTGTTTTTTGGTCACATTTAATTTTTTCAACTTCGTTCAGGTATAATTTACATATAATGAAATTTACACATTTTAGGTGTAGTTTGATGAGTTTTGACATATGTATACACCCATGTAACCAGCACTGCAATCAAGATTTAAAACTTTTCCATCATTCCAGAAAGTTATTTATGCCCCTAAACAATCAATGCCCTCATCCAGCTTCCAGACAAGCACAGATCTGCTTTCTGTCACTACAGCTGAGTTGCATCTGTTCTAGCATGCCATGTGAACGCTACCAGGCAGCGCGTACTCTTCTGTGTCTAGCTGTGTCCCCTTAACATGATGTTTTGGAGATCCACCCACATAGTTAAGTATAACCATAATCTGTTTCTTTTTATTGTTAAATAGCATTCTACTTTATGGCTGTATCATAATTTGTGGATTGGTGTTTGTTTTAATGTCCTTATTTGACAATATGGAAAGTTGTCATCTTCGTGTTGCCCTACCCCCACTACATTTTCCTGATCCTTGAAGGACACGTACCTGGGAACCCCTTGGTCAGGGAGTCAGTTCCCATCCAGCACGTCCCAATAATACATCTTTCTGGGACTGCATCCACGTTTATGTCAAGAGATGTCTGTCCTGCCAACTGACGTCAGAGATAGGCAGAGAAGTTGAAGGTGTGCCAGTCTGGCTTCTCTTTGAGAAGAGCACATTCCATGCTGAATATTGCTGAATGTCACCTGCTGGTCAGCAGAATGTACCTGTGAAACATGTGCTTGCACTAACCTGCAGCTGTCACAAGTAACACCATTAACTGGACTACAACAGTCTTCTTAAAAATTCCCGTTTCACCTGTGCTTCAGTGATTGATACGTGAAATCGATTACACTGCATTATATTTGCCTTTTTCAGTTAGCTAGGCCAGAGTGGGTAAAGTTTAATTTTAAAATTGCATTTCAGCATAATGCAAAACACTGGCCTGGGAAATCTATGGTTAAGGCTAACAGAGACTGTCATACTCTTATGTCATAAGAACATGGAAATAAGCTGATGTTGCCAGCGTTGTTTTAAATTCCTTGCCTTTTAACATGGTAATAGAAAGAAAGAAGCCACCCCTCATGTATTCTTTTAATATTTTGTTTCTTAAGAGTTTTTGTTCCTGTAAAAACTGGAAGTAATCTTTATAAGAGGGTGTCTTCCTGTCTCCTTCCTAGAGTGTTGACATCTGCAGTAGTGCTCCAACTCATTCTCCATCCCATTACCTCTCCTGCTTTACTCCCCTCTCAGCAGATGTCACAGCCCGCAGCCACATTGTTTCCTTTTTGCAGTCACTGTCGTGTTTATTGCTGGTCGTCTCCCACAGGTGGAAGCCCCTGGCCCTCATCAGTCAGTGCCGCACTGAGTCCCCAGCCCTCATTACCTGACTGGTAAAGGTCACCCAGTGGAGATTACTCAGCAATATGACCCATGTAAGCTTGGCCACACGGGGTTCTCACTGGGCATAGCCTCTTTAGAGCTTCAGGGGTCACATGGCCATGTGCCCTTTGTAAAAAGCGCCCACGGGCTCCTCATGCTCTATCTATGCCAATGGATTCAGCACTGGTTAGCCATCTCGCCCATTGTCTTCCTCATGATGTGGCTGACTCTAGTCGTCCAGTGAGAGTGTCCGCAAATCAAGCTTTTTGGTTGTGTCCGAGTCCAAGAAAGCCGATATCTCCTACCTCCCTGCCTCCCCTCCTGCCTTCTCCACTCTACCCTCCAGCACACCAGTGCACACACCTCCTGCCTCTGGCAGTCTACAGCCCCAGAAAGTAGTTCAATTTAGTTTTGTTCTGGTGCATCTGCCCAGAGAGCTAGACTTCTGCTGCATATCTACCCTCTGGCCGTTATCCTGGGCACCGGAGCACTCTCCAGCCCCTTGCACATGGAAGCACATGTTGTAGGGTCATCTCCTTTAAGGAGCCTTCTGGCACCCTAGTCACACTGCCCTCACACTGTTCAGGAAAGGACTGGTCCCTACTTTTCCTTACATGATTGCGGGAGATCAGCTCTTTTGTCCAGAATCACTTCGATCCACCTGCAGACCACAGAGATGCAGGACTACATGCTTTACCTCGACCACACACTGTCCGAACACCTGTCCTACCTTTACTCATCTGTTTCTTGTTGGAGGTACCACAGTAACAGTCTTCTCCTCTTGCCCCACAATGCCACCTTATTTTGCTCTAACACTTGGTCGGTGGCCTGAGAAAGAGGGGAGAAGCAGACAAAACAAGAGTAACGAATGAAGGCGAGAAAGTATAACCTTAAGGGAGTTTTCCAGCACGAACGTGTAGACCTCCTTAGAGGAATTCCTGAGCACGCCGGTCAGTGGTGGGCATTTTCTCTCCAGTCATGTGAGTTCATATATGTGAGCCCTCCCTTCTACCTTCAGTGGGTGTGACCCTAGAGCCGAGGAGATGCTGAGCGCTGGGAGCTCTCAGGTCTGCCGGGTCCTCCCGAAACAGAAGAGACCCTGAAGGTGAGATGTGCTAAACTGCAAAAGTTCAGGGTGGCAGTTCAAGTTGGAACTTTTACAACTAAAGGACCACATGACAGGGACCTCGGGGCCGGGGACTGACACAGTTGTGGAACAGTATTAGGGCAGCAGGAGCAAACTGGCAGTGGATGATGTGTTTATTTGGCCTGAACAGATTTTTAAATTTTTGAATGAGTTGTCAACATTTAAAACTTGGGAGATCTGCTGTGGAAATTCAGATTTCCCAAGTTTCCATGAAATGTCAGAAAATATGGAAACCCTGGCAGATGTTCCTGCAGGGCAGCCCTGGCCGGAGTGGACCTGCAGCTCCTCTCAGGGTGGGACATGTGCCCTCCATTTGCCACAGACCTCGTGCTCCCTGTCACAGAGGAGATGACCTGGTGGAACAGAAGCCTCCAGGTACACAAAAGGTTCTACTGCTCAGTAGAAAAAGGCTCGCAGACCAAATTAAGTTTCTGGTCACACAGTGTGTTAAATCAGTTTAAACACACAGAGAAGCAGGGGGAGGGAGGGGCAGGCAGTGGGAAGAGCACGCTGCTGGACTTCAGGGTCTCGCCATGTTCACCTGTCCTGTCTCTCTCTGCCACCTTGGCCTTTCCCACAGTCCTTACTAGGACCAGAGTTTTGAACAAGGGGGCCTCGGCAGACACAGGGTGCCTGGAGCCAATGCACGCTTGCTCCATGGCAGCACGTCTGGCCAGTGGCCTGCTAACCATCCCTGGTTTCACTTGCTGTTCTTGAGTAGAGCATATATGGGGCCAGCATGGGACGAGTTCACTGTCCTATGTCACCAAGAGTGATCAGTTCAGGTCTGACATGGCTGTTGGCCCCAAGTGGACACGATCATGACTTAACACACTCTGTCTCTAAGTACGATCTTATCTCTTCCATCGTATTTATTCTGTCTATCTTTGGCATGCCTTACAGGTTGTAGGCCAATAGTTAGCATGTCTTGTGTATTCTGTTGTGTCTCATAGCTGCTTGCTTACTCGTTATCTGTTCTGATACGTTATGTGAGATTTGCCTGTACCTCATAACCTCCTGGCTTACTTACTGGCTGTGCTTAGGCCCTCTTAGGAGCTCATCCATCCTTTGTAGTGTAAGTGAATGGGCTCAAATAATACCTGGACTTGCGCACTGCTCCCTGTTCTCTTACACTTATGGGGCCCCTCAGAGTTTTGTTCGACTAATCCCTGTAGACAACTGAGTTTGCATCCTCTCCTCACGAGAGGACACTACCATCTATTAGGTGCCTTCTTCATCCCAGGCACTTTGCCGGAATGTCCCAAAATGGGGCTATTATTCACATTTAATGAAGTAGGAAATTATGAGTGACTTGCCCAAGACCACACAGCTAGTAAGTAGATCCAGGGACCAAACGTCCATGTCAGATCTAAGTCCTCTGAGTTTTTAGTTTAGTTTAGTTTGCTCTGGCGCATCTGCACTGGTTCCCTTGCTTGTTTATTTTAAGGTACCTTCCGAATATCACCTCTTTCTGCACTCTTTAGAAGTTGAGGCCGCTTTTAGTGTTACCCTAGACATGGTAGCCGTCTCGAAATCCTTGCCTGTTTTCAAAATTTGCTGATATTTAGTGTTATTTTTGTGTGTGTTTTAACTTTTACCTTGAATTCTGGCCAAGTCACAGGCACTTAGTAAATTGGGGCTATTGCTAATGCTTTGACAAACCTGGAGAATTTGATGGTGGATAGACCTGCCAGGGAGCTTGAAGAGGAAATGCCTAGAAAATTTGCAGTTTGGGAGTTGAAGGAATCACATTTACAGTCAGAGAAATTTTTCTTTATTTGGCAGAACAGAAATAAGAGCCATTTCAGTCTATTAGATAAACTATGCACACATACATCTTTTAGAAGCACTCCCAACTTGGTGGAATATAAATGTTCAGAAGGATTTCTGTGTTGGCATCTGAATCTCTGCTTATTAGTCACTTGATGGATTCTCTCCCTGCATGTATATTAGCATAGCTGAGACAAATGGAGTGTTGCATATGCTGTGGTCCATCTAGATTCAAATGCTCAGTTTGGGTCCCATTTTCAAACGTAAATAACAAGTGAAAGAAATAACATTGGGACTAGAAGAATCGTATTTTATCCTCCTGGTTTTTTTTTTTTAGCACCCTTCCCATCTCTTTGAGAACTTTGTCGTTCACTGAAAAAGTTAAGAAAAAGCATTTTTCCTTTGCCTGTTTTCACACAAAGAAACTGATCTTTTATGTTGCTTTTACTTAGGCAGTTGTGAATATCTTCACAAAGTAAAGCTGCCCGTATGAGAAATGACAAAGAAGAAAAGCACAGAAGAGGAGAGTCATCGAACCTTGTGGTCCTACCTTGAATTTCCATTTCAAGTTGGTTTTCCCCTATGAGAATATATTAATATTTCCTCTTCTTTAATTTCAGAATTTTGAGAGTTTTATATCTCTTCCTAGAATAACATTTGTTGTGAAATAAATCACAAAATTATTTGAACTCCCCTTTTAGCAATTGCTGTCCCTGGATGCCCTTGTCTTTCAATAGTGCATAATAAAAGTCCTTTCTTTAGGAAGTGATCACAGTGCCAGAAGATACCATTTATTGAGAACCCAAACACTCTGCTAGTTGCTTCACATTTTTGAGTTCAGTTGCAGGTCAGGTATCAATGAGTCCACTTTCCGGTCGAAGAAACTAAGGCCTAGCGGAGTTATGTAATTTAGCGGAAGCCACCAGCTAATTAGTGACTGGGCTAAAGTGAGGATCCAGGTCTGTCTTAAACCAGAGCTTTTCATTATTCCATTCTCCATTGATAACTGGTAGAGAGTTTGAATTCTGAGCTTTACCTCTGAATGTCTGGGTATTCTCAAGGAAAATTGCTCAGGCTGCCATTCTCACAATTCCCATAATTTTAAAGTAGAATAATTCCCCCTATTCCTTTCCTGTTTCACAGAGGTGTTAGGGGAAGGGAGAAGTACTTATTAGTAATGATCTTTGATTTGAAAGGCATCTATCTTATCAGAATCTTAGGGTCTTTGTACATTCTATCAAATTTACCCTCAAACTACTCTATAAAGTAAGTGTACTAAAATAAACGATATTACCCATACTTTGAAAGTACTGAAATTGAAACATAAAGAAGTCGTTATTTCTAGTTATTGGAGAAGGCTGAGGTTTTGGTCAGCTAGGAAGCCCTCTTTGATTTTGCATCACTTCAGAGTTATGTAGGAATGGTGTAACTTAGCACGCGACCAACCGCTGGCCCCCTATCCTAATAGCACACCAGATTCACACCAGGTTGTGAAGCCAAAGGCTCCAAGGCACTTTCTGTACTTGTTGGTGATTCACCTGCATAGAAGGATGTCTGGGGAGTTTCCTTCTGTGCACTCTAATCTTGTATCTGCATGGGTCTCCTGCTTTCAGGGATCTTCATTCTCCAAACGCCTCCCATCCACGTTCCCGACAGACAGGGGCAGATCTAGATTGGAACTTAGACTCCTCTCTCCTGACGCAGTGTACTGGCTGTAAGACCGTCCTCCTCCTGCTGGGACCCAGCTTCTTCCCTCAGGTGTCTTTAGGACAGAATTTCTGTAGTTGGTGGAGCTGTTGGTTCTTGGGGCCCACTGCCGTGGAGGAGGGTGCCTGATTGGTTCAGGAACTCCTTCTGCAGCTTGTGGACATGATTCAAATGGCAGCTCTTCCCTTGCCTCCAGTACCCCCTGGATGGTCGCTGACACAGTGTCTTCCTTTACATCAACTTGGCTACAGAGCTCAGTACTCCTTTGGGTTCCCCAGAAAGAAAGGTGTGTTAACTTTCCTGAAGTTCCTTAGGGGAACCAGAGAAGGGGATGGGGTACTTTGTACATATCAAAGCAAATAACTGAAAATACCCCATTAGACAATTAGTTCTCCACAGACCACCAGCATTCCCACTCCTCCTTCCTAGATGTCCCTTGGGAGGGCCAGCTGTTGCCCCCTCGCTAAGTGGAGGGATTCAGCTCCAGCCCACCTCCTTGGCTTTTATCCCTAAGTTTGCAGAGCCAGAGGACCGTACACTTCGGAGCAAAAGGTTCTGAAGTTAATAGGATCGTCCCCTTAAAGGCAATTTAGAGACCACCTTTTGTTTCTTGATGTATTTTTTAGGAGTCCCACCCCTACCTGCACTCATTCTTACCCCAAATCGTTTATCACACTGTTTCTTGTAAATCAGCAGACTCCTCTCTCCAAAAGGAATTTGGTAAATGGCATTCTTTCTTTGTTTTGTAATTCTTTACCCTCTCTCTTATCTCCCATAATGCTTACTTTCTAAAAACTTTAAACAATTACAGATAAGTCAGAAAAGGGCTAAAATACAAGTCATTCTATTGCCCACATTTCAGGATAGAAAGGGGATTGGAAAATGTAGTAGACAAGTGTTTATTGAAAAGAGACTCTGGGCCCTACTGTCTCCATCATTCATTCATTTATTTGGCAAATAGTTATTTGATACCTGCAATATATTTTTTACAAGACCACGCCAGAAGTATCAAGATTGAGGAAGAGAAAAAGTGAACGAATAATCAGTTCAGGACTAAGTCAGGGGAGAGAAACGAGCAGAAACATAGAACAGTGCAGAGCAAAGGGGCACATAGCGGGGCAGTCAGGTAGAAGGCATTTTTGTTTCCCTGAGGGAGATGGGTGGATTTCAATGAGTGGAGAGGAGAGAGGGGCCATTCTCGGCAATGGGGGCGCCGAGGACTGAGGCCTGAGGGCAGAGAGATGCAAAGGCTATTTTGATAACAGAAATAGTACAGTTTGAGTCCAGTGTTGGGGAGGGGCTCTCAGGCAGAAACGAATAAGGAAAATGAGGTGAAGATGACAAGGTTTTGAAGGGAGGAGGAGAGTGAATGTCACAATAGCATCGTTTTGAGGAGAGCTGACAGCTCAGGGAGCTGGTCTTGGGTGACCCTCATCATCTCAATAAAACAAGGTCATTGTCCATGAGGACTGAAAATCGAGAACATTTTTAAATGCTCATCACAGAGAATGTAATTTGGAAGGATTTCCAAGCACAAGTGACCCTGCTGCGTTGAAATAGCATGCACTTCCTGTAGATGCATTCTCCCTTCCCTGGGGGGCAGGGTCTGTTCTCAGCAGTGCTGGGCAGCACGCACGAGAGAAAGCTGCTACCACAGGCTGCCTGGTTTAGGGGATTGTTCTGATGGGGCCCCACCAGAAGGTCTAGGGAGCTGGAGATTTTGAGGTAGCGGTGCCACTTCCTTCCACTGGCAAGAAGACTGAGCCGGAGTCCAGCCTGGGCCTATAAGTGAGTGATCAGAAGAGAAGAGGTGAGTTAGGAGACCAGGAGAGGGGGTGGCATTCACAGTGAAGACGGACAGCGGATTTAGCACACATCAGGTGAGTGTGCCTGTCAGAAATCTGAAAGCACTGGTGCTGTCTGTCCTCAGAACGCTGGGGGTCTCAGAGGTGGACGAGAGCCAGGTGTTACTGGATGGCGGGCTGTGATCTCTGCAGGCTGGCACTGTGACGAATGGGGTGCTGGCTTCTTTCACCACCTCTGGTTTAGTTCTATTTGCAACAGTTATCTGAAGAGATTTTAATTAAATCTAATCTATTAATGCTTGTTATTATACAGATTCAAACATTTGTTACGTATTTCATGTTGCCTCAAACGTGTTCATAGAGGCCATATTTTGCAAAAATCTGCCAAAACTTTTTTGGGATACATTACGTTAGTCTTAGACCATTTCTTTCAAACCATTACTAAATACAAGGAATTTTATTTTTATGTACTCATGGTAGCTCCTGCAAATGTTGTTAAAAAAACAAATGTTGTTGAGGAGAACTCTACAAGTAACTGTCTAAACAGGGGCCAGTTAGAGTATTTTTCTTTGGATGAAATACTGTTGATTCTCCTTACACAGTTAGATATATACAAACAAATATATACTGATGACAGATCTTAAAATCGAGAATCCTTAAACCAGGAAAATGTGTATATAACATAAATTTGTGGAAAGCACTCAATTGAGAATTGTTTATAAGTAAATGCACTTCATCTTGTGGACATGTTTATAGTGTTTAAGTTGCACTTGATCATTTTATGGCCCAGAAAAGATGGATTTGTATCAGCAGAACCATTCAGTGAGAGAGAAGTAATGAATTTACCCCTCAAAGACATGCGTAATGATGCCCTGCATTCACAACACGGAGGAAGACAATGAGTATTTTGATGTGATTTATTGTTATAGTGATCTTTGGTTTCTCCCCTCTGTATCAATACTTTATCTCATGCCTAATTTTAATTTGGGGCAAGATAGGATCTAATGTATATTTTCTCTGTCTGTGTAGTTTTTCCAAACCTCACATGCACCGTTTCCCCAGCTCTAGGCGCGAAGGTGCCTCCATTATGAAGAAGGAGTTTCGCCATTTTCCTATGGAGAGATGATGCCTGTGGTGGCTTGCTTGCCATTTCTGCGATGGTCACTGGCAGTGTTCATTCTTCATTGTTATTATCTTCATCTTGTTTACATGTTCATAGAGAAGGGGAGATCTAAATGTTTTACATATAAAGTAGGAAGCTTAAGCCTTTGTAATCCCTGAATTTAACCTGGATTCAGGTAAAAAATCTCAAGGGTGAAGAATTTGGAAGTCTCTCTATCCCTCACTATAGACTTGTGTTACATATATTTTGAGAATGCGCCATTTAAATGCATCAGTGCAGTTAAAAAAGTCATACTATTATGTGACTAATTAAAATCTTTGATTCAGATGAACCTCAAAGAAACCACTAGAACAGAGTAAGTGGAGCCAAGATTACAGCAAGCCTTGTTCTCCATTTTGACTGATCTAGGCCAAGCCTGGAACCCTTACCTGATCTGAAAAGCAAAATCATCTTAAGTATATCTCTCAGAAAACTGCCAGCCTCTAATACGGTGCCCAGCACATAGTAGTACCTCAATAAATGTTTATTTTGACAGAGGCCTCCCACCTTCACCTCAGTTACTACCAAAGGCTCATTCCCTTAGAAGGCTTAAAATCTTGTAGGGTAGAGAGACATTTATATTATTAATAGCAGTTATATAAATTAATTAGTACAACATTAATCGTATAATTAATATCCTGTGATGTGTGCTCTGATCAAAGTGTGAACTGAATGCTAAGGAATCATGGAAGAGGGAGTGAGTCTTCCAGAAGAAAGGAGTAGGAGTGGGGATGCTGCCAAGGGAGGCATTGTGTTTTGGATGCCATCCTGGAGGCTGAGCGAGAGCTCTCCAATTGAAGAATGGGATATACAACCGAGGGGGCCACTCCAAAGATCCTTCAGAAGACCTACAAATATGTCATGTGTCTGTGTGGACAGTTTTCTGAAGGTTGAGGTTTTTAATGCACTAGGAGCTGGGGTTCAAAAGGGTAGCACTGGTCAGCCTAGGAAAGGCCCTGAATGCCATGCTGAGGGCTTTGGCCTTGGGAGGAGGGGGGTGAGAAGGTACTGGGACTTTACCGTGTCTGATCTTGGAGCAGCATCACTGAGAGTGGTTTACAGGAAGGCTGCTCAGACTCTACCCTGCATCAGAATGCCCTGGAATGTTTGTTAAAACACAGATTGCTGGGCCCCACCCCAGAGTTTCTGATCAAGTAAGTGTGGGTGAGACCTCAGAATTTGCATGTCTAACAAGTGAAGTTGATGCTACTGGTCAGGCATCATACTTTGAGAACAAGTGGTTTAGATGATAGACTGAAATACTGAGGGCAGAAGTTATTGAAATCTGTATGTGGGTTTACTAATGTGAGTTTATTAAAATATCAAGTAAAATATGAAGTAACAGAAGAAATCATTACCCAGAATGTGCCAATAATGATCTTAATTATCCAATGTTTTAGAGAACCTATAGACACAGCGTTAATGGTTCTAGAGCGTCCCCTCCCTCTTCATTAATGGTGAGACTCTTGGAGTCACCAGGGAAACTCAGTGAAGACAGAGATCCCTCTGATACCTTGACTCACCTTATTAAACCCACTTCAAAGGAATACATGTACAAAGCTTTGGGCAGCCCTCTTCACTTTGGGCGCTCTTTCTCCATCCCTTCCCAGCTCCACACACTTACCTGGGTAGCATCCCATGTTCCATTATAAGCACTGGGGGCTGATATCAAGACAGCAGAAGGAAGTGTGTTGGATGCTTTTGAGGGCTCTCTCAGGGATTTTATCTTCTTCTGGCTGTCTTATCTTCTTGTACCCAGGAGCCTTTAATATTTACTACCCAGGAAATCACTTAGCCATGCTATGTCCTCCCCAGTATTTGGTATGTGCATGTTGTTAGAGAACTTGATATCCCTTTTGAAGGCAGTATTCTGGGGCCAGTATGAATAAGAGGAAGGAAACCCAAAATGACAAGGTAGATTTGAAGTAGCTCTTTCATTAATCAGAGATTTCAAAAAATGGTCCAACATTAATGAGCTGTGAAACCAACAAAGAGGAAGAAACTGCAAGCTGAAGCCCCACAAGCTAGATGTCCTAATTTTCCTAATTATCCTAATTTTTCTTGAGGCCTTTTGAAGACCTTTTCTGCCCAGAGAGATGAAGAAAGGTGTTGCTGGTTCATTGTCACTATGAGCCTGAGTATATTTAAGACAAGTCCATTTGGAGCTCCATCTTTCAACTTTTCGTTCAGGATGTCCATGATGTGTCAAGTACGCTTGTAAGGAACAGTGAAAAACAGCTAAAAATCAGCTCTCCTGAAGCTTACATTCTAGTAGGGAAGAGAGACAAAAAGATAAGATAGATAAGTAAATATATACTGTGTTAGATAATAAGAGGTGCTTATTAGAAAAATAGAGAAGAGGCGTAAATAGTGTTGAGTTGAGGAAAGGAGGATGCAGCTTTAGATAGGATATCCGGAGAAGGCATCACCAAGAAAGTGACTTTTGAGCAAAGACTTGAAGGAAGTGAGGGAGCTAGTTGTGTGAAAAGAGCATTCTAGAAAGAGGAAAAATCACATACAAAGTCCCTGAGGCCATACTTACTGCGTAGCTTGTTTGATGTAGTCTAGATAAGCAAGGAAGCCAGAGTGAGCAACAGAGAGAGTGATCAGAGATGAGGTAAGGGAGGGGACAGATCATACAGATCCTTGTCGATCAATGGAAGAACTTGAACTTACACCCTGAGTGAAATGGAACATCTTGGGAGGATGTCCTATTTGAGTAAAGAAATGGCTGCATCTGACTTAATGTTTTAAAAAAATCACTTTGGCTGACATATTGAGGAAAAAAATGAAAGGAAATTTGGGGAGGGAGAACAAAAGCAGAAGCAAACAGACCAACTAGGAAGCTGTTAAAAATAATCCAGGCAAGAGATAATGGTGGCTTAGAGCATGATGTTAACAGTGGAGATGGTGAGAAGCAGTCAGATTCTCATTATATTTTGGAGTTTGCTGGAAAGGTTTTGCTGACTGATTGGATATGAGGTTCAAGAGAAAGAGGAGCATTAAGGATGGTGCCAAAGTTTTTGGAGTGAACAAGCAGAAGAGTGGCATTGTCATTTACTGAGATGGGGAAGCAGGAAGGGGAGTGAGTTTGGGTGAGATTAATTTTGGTAAGTTTAGTCATTAAACTTGAATGTAATTAGACGTCCAAGTAGGCAGACATATCAAGTACCCAGTAGAATATATGAGCCTGGGTTCAGGGGAGAGATATGAGTATCCAGGGAATCATCAGCGTAGAAATTTGAGCTATGACATGGGATGAGATCACCAAAGGAGTGAGTGTAGGTAGAAAATGAAATATGTTCAAGGACTAAGCCCTGGGGCACTTGGATGCTTAGAGGTCAGGGCGATGAGGAGAAATTCCAGCAAAGAAAACTAAGGTAAGAGAGTGTAGCAACCTGGAAGCCAAATGAAAAAGGTGCTACAAGGAGATAGATCAAGTAAGATCAAGACCGAGAATTCACCAGTAGATTTAGCAATGTGGAGGTTGTTGATGATCTTGGTAAGAGTAGGTAAGAGTAGTTTGAGTAGAATGGTAAGTAGAGTGGAGTGGATTCAAGGGATAATCGGAAGAAAGAAATTTATGACATCAAGAATAAACTCAAGGAGGGGCCGTCCCCGTGGCCGAGTGGTTAAGTTCGCGCACTCTGCTTCGGCGGCCCAGGGTTTCGCCGGTTCGAGTCCTGGGTGTGGACATGGTGCTGCTCGTCAAGCTATGCTGAGGCAGCGTTCCACATGCCACAACTAGAGGGACCCACAACTAAAAATGCACAACTATGTACTGGGGGACTTTGGGGGAATAAAGGAAAAAATAAAATCTTAAAAAAAAAAGAATAAACTCAAGGAGTTTTGCTATAACGAGAAGGACAGAGATGGAGTGGTAGTTGGAAGGGAAAGGGCGGTCAAGATGGGAGTTTAAGATGAGAGAACTAATAGCTTGTTTAGATGCTGATGTGAATAATCTAATGGGGGTGGGACTGTGTTGGTGCATGAGAGAGAAGATAATTGTTTATTGCAGTATCCTTCAGAAGGCAAGAGGGGATGGAATCCAGTAAGAAGAGGAGTTGGGCTTAACTAGGAGCACTGATATACATCGCATGCCTGTAGATGAGTAGACTCGGTTGAGGGTGTTTTTGGAAACATTCTTTTGATTACTTCCATTTTCTCAGTGAAATAGGAATTAAGGTTATCAGCTGATGGTAAGGGAAAGAGGTGATGAAGGCTTGAGGAAAAAGAGTAAACTATTTAAGTATCTTTGTCTAAGAGAATGGAAGAGTGAGTGGAATTGGGAAATGTCGTATGACTGGTGGGAGGCATCCAGGCTGCCTTGAAGGTGTGGTGATTATGACTTTAAAATGAGACCAGTCGTTCCATTTGTGGTGTGTTTTTCTTCAGCCACATTCTGCTGGGCAGGTACAGGCTGGGAGTAAGCAGACAGTTAGATTGAACCAGGATTGTGGTTTAGCTTAGTCCAGGGAATTTCAAGAGTGGAACAAAGAGATTTGAGGTTGAATGCAAGGGAATGGTTGTCTTGACTGTCCATGTTTTTCAAGTTGAGGGAGGAAGGAACCAGGGTGGAGGTCAAGGAACAGGAGGCCAGGGTGTTGGAGGGATCGTCTGTTGGTTAATGAAATTACCAAGAATCATGGCAGAAGTTCCATAGTGTTGGAGCAGATGACAGTGAGCAAAACTTACAATCTTGGTTTTGGGGAATTGGTGAGTGACTAAGGTGAAAGATGGGTAGAGTGGCAGGATCTGAAGGCACGAGCTTCTCAGAGGAGGGATTTTAGAAAGGATAGAGGAACGATGGTTTGGAAGTTGGATTGCAAACAAGAATGTCTGCCCACCTTCTGGCACAATGGGATGAAGAATGTGGGGAGAAAACAGTCCCTGCTGTTTTCCCTGAAATGTTCCCTGAAGAGGCTGAAATGTAGGGGATGTTGCTGATGATTGGCCATGAGTTCACGTGGTTCAGTGGAAGGATTTCGGGAGAAGGAACGAGAGCCCGGGGGCGTTAGAGTCTGAGCAACCAGGGCACGCTAGGCTTCTTCAGTGACTTTCTGTGGAATTCAGAGTCCCAACGCGGGATGGTCTCGCCTGTGAGCATCCCGCAGCTTACTGTTCCCAGGTCACAGGTGTGGTTCCGTGAGCTCTCTAAGCTTTCTTGGCAGGTAGGCAGCATCATGCTCACTCCTGTTCCAGTTCTCACTTTGACCCCTGCTTTGTGTCCAGCCAAGGCAGGGCGTTGCTGTGCTCTTGCCCTTAGGAAGCCCTCACGCCCCTGCTGATCGTGCTGGTCTAGCTTACCGGGCCTCAGTGGGGTCTGCTGAGGAGGAGAGAACCAGAGAGAAAGGCCACCCTGCTTAGCTGCTGGGAGCCGTGCTTCCCAAGCTTGAGAGACTTGCATACCGGTTTTAAAAACTTACAGGTGCAGAGCACCTGTGCTGTTTTCACTTAATGATTTTTGTAAATATGCTTACCTTTTTTCCCTTATAGAAATATCTTTAAAGGAAACTCATAAGAAGAAACTTGCCACAATTTAAAAATTATTGTAAATAATGAGTACAGAATCAGAATGATGAAAATAAAAAACGTACATCCTTGTACACACCCAAATCATCGTATTTGCCACTTTGGGAAATGAGTGAACCTGCGAGAGGCTGAAGCACAAGGCTTGCTCCTCCTCGTGAAACTGTCCACATGGGTATCCTCCTCACTGTTGCTTCTGCTTACCTGCTGATCCCCTGTGGTTTACATGCCGGTGAATCAGGCTGAATTCCTGTGCCTGAGAAGGGCATTTCTCTGATATGTGGGGTCCCATTCAGGGACATGGTCCTTTCAAAGGCCCTGAGGTGGGAGGGAGTATGTGCATTCAGGGAGTGCAGCGTGAGTGAAGGCACCGAAGGGGAGACAGGCTTGAGGTGAGGCTGCTGCAGGCAGTAGGTTAAAAATTAAAAATTAGGGTCTTAAAGATTAAAAATTTGGGTCTTTTTCTAAGAGCAGCATGATGCTACTGGGAGGTCTTAAGGGGGCATGTGGAATTATCAAATTTAAGCTTTTAAAAGCTCCCCTGTCAGTTGTGCAGAAAACGGATTGGAGCAGGTAAGTGTGGATGTGGAAACTGGCAGAGGCCTCGTGAGACCTGATGGCCTAGAGTAAAGTGGTGGTGATGGCGAAGGATGGAAGGCTAGAGCTCTAAGAAATTTGAGGAGGTAGAAGGAGAGCAGGACATCTGCCTGCTCTCCTGTGGGCCTATTAGTGGGGAGGAGGGATCAGGGGTGGCTGCAGCGTCTGGCTGGCTAGTTGGTGGATGGTGGTGAAATGAATGAGATAAGATGCACCAGAGCAGAGCTGGAATGGAGACTAGAGAGACTACATAGAGTTCAGTTTTGGACAAGTTGACCTTGAAGTTCCTGTATGACATCTAAAGACAGATGTCTCCAAGTTGGGTACATAGGTCTGGAGCTCGGAAGAAAGGTGGGAGCTGAGGTAGGAATTTGAGACTTGTTAGCCTGTGCTTTAGGTGTGATTGTAAAGGCTAGTGGTGTCTGCCAGCCTCTCCTTGTCGCTGTGACCTTAGTATGTGACTGATGGGTGTCAGAGTTTCCACTCAGTCATCTCGTTCAACAGGAACAGTAAGTTCAACTGCAGGGTCAAGACTGGATTGAGAATTCTTCCTCTGAAATAAAGTAAAATATATTGTGTGTTTTTATACTAATAATCAAGATGCAGACAGAGTTTTTCTCATTTTTCTGTTTGTCCTTCCTCCTCCTCTTTCTCCTCCTTCCTCCCCCTCCTTCTCCTCTTCCTTTTCCTTCTTTTTCTCTCCTCTTTCTCTTGTTTTTCTCCTCCTGTCTATTGTGGTGGCATCTGGTGGCCTGCACTGGCATTTTGTATCAAATGGGTAGACCTTTGGTATGGGCACATCGCCGTAACAGAAAGGTCACCCTGTGAGGCTTCCTTTCTACAACCCAAGTGGAGGTTCGAAGGATACTTTCTGTAAGCCATTAAGAGGTATCTGTCTGTACCTCACTTTAGATAAGCACGTGTGGCTTATACCCAGATTTGGGAACCAGAGATGCACGCTGAAGTAGAGTACAATTATTATTTATGTCCTATTTATGCAGCTAGATTAATGTTTTCAATTCTGGAGAAATTTTACATGCTAATCATTTTTTGTTAATTTTTAAATTATTTAAAAAAATTTTTAGTCACTTTTCCCTCTAATTAATGCTGATTTATTTTCATTTTCCTGGTTAATAGATTACTGTCCTAGATGAGACATGGACCGTATTCAGGCGTTACAGTCGTTTTCGAGAAATGCATAAAACATTGAAGTTAAAGTATGCAGAGGTAAGCTATGAAATAATTATCTCCAATTAAGAACATTTGTTTCGTAAGGTATATGAGCTGACTGCGTTATCAATGCCCTCCTTCTCTCTCTCTCTTTAGGTCTTAGCTTACAAGTCTCACCAAGTTTTATTTCAATTACTCATCTGTCAAAGATAGCTTTTTAATTTTTGTCCTTTATTCCATTTCTATTCTACGCAATTTAAACATTTTCTGAACTCAAGATAAAGTGACAGTAAATGAATTCTGTCCTTTTCGTACATTTTACGATGAATTTTAAATAAATATTTTAATCAGTTTACAACTTCTCAACTGTGAGACCTATTAAAATGAAATACTAATAAATTCCTCAGTATAGATTTGTCCTTTTTTCTCTTAAAAAAGACTACATTAAGGCTTAGACTTCCACTTAAAGGGAAGTAAAGTCATTAAAAGTTAATTTGCCATCAAACGTGGAGAGGAGGTAGTAAATATGGAATTATCTAGAAGCAAGGAAGCATTTCATGTATCTCATGAGATATCCAGAGCATATCGATATATTAGTAATCTTTTCCTTTTTGGACAAAGACTAATTTTTAAAATACTTGTAAGTGAAGAAAAGTATTCCTAAGATTAATGTGTCTCTTCCAAGTGAATGTGTTATTATTATTATTATTTTATTTTATTTATCTAATTTTTGGTACTTCAGCTAGAGGAAACCTAGTGTAGGCACAGCTCTTTGGGAGTTTTGGTTTGAAGTGACTGCAAATCACTCAGCAGTCACTGTCTAATTAGCCTGCTTTTCCTAAGTACTGTTTTTCAGCTCTATTTTTATAGTTTCTTCTGATATCCTAAAAAATAATTTAGCCAGACATTGTCCCTAATTTGGTTCTCATTAAATAGCTTACATTTCCATAACACTTCCGTGCCTTTCTTCTCTTCCACTCTTTCTTCTCTTGTATACTATATAAAGAGAAATACCTTTTTGTAAATAGAATGGCTCCTTGATGTGTAGAAGACTTGAGTCCAGGTAAAATTGAGCTCTCTCTGAAATCCTGTTGTTAAGCTATCATAATAGTATTCTATTAAAAATGGAAGAAGCTTCAGGTATGAGTATAGTTCCATTTTCCCAAGAGGCTTCAGTTCCAGAAGTAACTACATCAAAGCCAAGTTATTAAGTTTGTTTCTGCAATTTACTCTTTGTGTGCCAAGTTACTATTGACAATCCAAAGTAGAAGTATTGTGTCCACATTAACTGTGCAGAGCAACTTGTTTTGAAAGTGAGCTTTGCAGCTCATTAACTGCTTGGTTTTAAGTTACTACATAAGTACTTTAATAATGTATAGATTTTCATATTAACATACTAAATTCCCGCATTAATAGATGGAAGAAAGCAATTTACTTGAAACAGAAGGATACAGACTTTACCAGGATTTTCATTCCATGATTTATTTCATATCAGTTCTTTCAATGCCATTAGCTCAGTGCTGTTCTAAGTAGGCATATTTTTCTAGATTCTAGTGTTACAGTAGTAGACAAGAACAAAAGTGTCTTTTCTTATATATTTTAAATTCATATGGGGACAGACTGATAAAAAACAAGAAAGTATAATAATAACACTTAAAGAGTAAGCATGCCAAGTGGCAGTTCCCATTTTAAGTGAGGTACATGCCTTATAGGAAAAATATCAATGAAATGTGATGGGGTCGAAGGGTTGAGTACTTTAGTATAAGGTCGTGTCAGGGTGGGGATCTCTGATGAAATGGTATTTTTAGTTGAAATATGAGGCTATGAGGCAAGACACAATGCACAGCTCTAATCAGCATTTTTAAAGAAAACTTTAGAACAAACAGAAGTAATCTTTAAAGATACAATAAAATTATTGTTATTTATTATTATTATTTTCAGGGGAAAAAGAGTGTATTGTGTATATGATGAAAAAAATGACCTTCAAATGAAAAAAATCAAGCTGGTTTCATTCATTCTTTCATTTATAAATCTATATTCAGCAACTCCACAATGTGAATACAGTTGTGAGCAAGACAGCCACATTCCCTCTTGTCAAGAAGCAGAGAGAATGAACAATAAACAAATAAATAACATAATTTTAGAAAATGTTCAGTGCCATGGAGAAAATAAAACAAGGCACTGTGGTAGTGTGGCAGGAGAACTGGGCACGGGGCTACTTTAGATGGAGTGGACCAGGAGAGGCTTTCTGAAAGAGTGAGACTGAGCTGAGATCTGAATGTTGAGAAAGATCTGGGCATGAAAATCTGGAGGTGAGCACATCTTACGTAGAAGGAACAGCAAACACAAAGGCGCTGGGATGGGCCCAAGCTTGGCACATTGCAAGAACAGGAAGACCTGTGAACAGTGGCTAGTGCAGTAGAGATGCGGGCAGGGAGTGGGGAGAGCCTTGATCAGGTAAGGCTGTGAATTTTATTCTTGGTGCTAAGGGAAACCACGGGATGATATTAAAGAAGGTCCGAACATTGAAACTCAGCTGGAATTTCCATTCTATTCCTGGATGACTTCTCACAGAAACCTGAAGACAAACTTGTAATCAAAATGATAACTAAGTGTGGAAATTTCTTTTGCTTGTTGAGTCCAACTTTGTGACTTGTAATTGCTTTCTCATAAGGACAAAAAAAAGAGTTAGTTATGAAAGAGAATCCACAGACACATGCATGCAGGTATTTGAAAAAGACGAGATAATGTGAGTAGTGATTTGAAACTACGCGGTAAGATCCTAGAACAAGCACTGTATCTAGAAAGGGAACTGCACTAATTACAGATCCTGGGGAGGGGCTTGCTGATGCCTCTGAGCTTTTCAATAGCCACAGCCCTGACTGATTTTCTCACCATTTACTGAGAGCTTAGCATGTCCCCCCAGGTCACAGTGTGCTATGTTTCTGAGATTCATGATCTGTGGTTGGAGCAAGAGACTTGCCTCATGTCACCCAACTGGTGAGCAGAAGCTGGTGTAGAAGCCCAGGCAGTTTTGACTCTATTTCCTGTTTCTAAACCAACAGTAATATAAAAAATTAAATGGAAAAAAACCCACATAATCTCTAAAAACACAGTAGCATGTTATTCTAGAGCTAGATAAATCTTATTTCAGTGAGAGAACAGCACTGTCCATTTAACCTTTCAAGATGAAGCTTAAATATCAAGTTGAATATCAGCTGTATTTTTTTTCCATAAAGTTGATTTTTCTTTTGTGCAGCCTGGCTTCGCATAGGCTTACTTGCTAAGTAAATGGTTGATGATAATGTTTTTTTAATAAGGCATATTAAATTTACATAGTTACAGAAGGTTCCAAATTTTCAGTCAAGCTGAAAAAACATACTTGAATTCAAAATATACAGAATTTGTCATATACTTGCCAAGATTGAGAATCTTTGTTCACCTTAAAACTTGAGTTTTGGTTATAGCTTATAACCTTTTGGAACTTGGTCTAAAATTACATCCTATTCATTCACATTTGCTTCTGCAATTCTGGCTGTGTTCTCCTGGAAGATATACCTCTAAAGGAAGTTGATGTGACAGTTCCTTTTATGGAGATTTTTTTCCCTCTCAGTAATCTTTTTTTTTCCAAATAAGTTGCATGTTTATGGTAAAAGATTGAAATTGTTCAAAGATATACACATAGAATGTGAAAGTTTCTCTTAATCTAACCTCAGAGGTCACCATTTGCAGTGCCCTTAGAAGGTCTTCTTGTGTCCAACTCAACATTCAGATTCACAGGGCTCCCATAGGCTGGCCTTAGGCTCAGGGGGCCTGGGAGGGATGTAAGACAGAGATCACTACCTCCCTGGCAGGGACAGACTTGAAGAGGCCATCACAGCAGTGTCTGCAGCAGTCCACACAGCTGTCTGGGTGCTGTTCTTAAAGACTTGATTTACCAAAGGCCAAGATAGGAAAGAACACACAGAAATTGGGTAGGCTGAGAGCCCTGAGGGCCTTCACTCCCATTAGTGAGGCTTTAAGAATTCCTCAGCCGTCATTCAGCTACGTCTTTTCAGTCTCCCTGTTTACTCATATTCATTTGCTTACTTATTTACTATAATGTCCCCTTAAGGACAATGATGCTGGTCGACTGAAGACCCCTCAGGGATAAACAGGAAGGAATTGTTGCTTATTAGATATATGTCTGTGAAGAAAATAGGAGGAACTTATGGTTATTACAAGCAAAATGAATTTAAGAACTGAAAGGACAAGAAGCTACTGGGTTCTATGAAATTCTGGAGCATGGGAATTAAGGGCAGGGAAAAAAGAAGAAATCCAAAAAAATTTAGTCCGTTATTTTTGTATTGTGACAAATTTTAGAATGAAAACAGAAAACTAAGTTCTTTGTCCTGTATAATACTAAAAAGGAATGGACTGACTGCGGGTGATCTTGGATCATATGTAAGCATTGCGCTCATTCTGTTTTCAGATTCGCTGTATGAGTGGGCTGAGTTCTCACTGGAGGTGCTGCATTATTCAAGGTTTTTAAATTGTTTTATTTTTATTTATTCATGTTCTTTAATCTTAGCGGTTTCTTCTGGATTCTAAATAGGTTTCCCTTTTGTTTTGAATTAATTTGTCATCTTGATATAGTGACATGCACTGTGCAAGATAATATAGCTCCTTCTGGCTTTCCTTCTCTGCTCCCCTTCATTGACTTTGTATGGAATCTTAATCATATTAAACCCTGTGTTTTCAAATTCCACATCTGTAAAATGATAATGCCACAGCTAGTTTGTAAAAGACTGTGAGAGCCTCAGATAAAATATATTATTGAAAGCAACTATGAAGTATTATGCAGCATCTGCTAGAGAGCATGTCTTTGAAATTTTGTCATGCAAATCATTTCTGCAGTGCTCTTTATCTATATGAAAGCTATTTTTTTTACTGTATTAATACCAGTGTAATACTTTTAAATATCAGTCAAGTTATGTGCTCAGAAACAAAGCCTTGTTATGCATTCTCTTTTCTCTACAGAAGAGGCAGAGTTACTCTTTCCTTCTAGTGCCCATAATGTTTACCTGTGGATCCAGATCCTAGTCAGAGAGCCCATCAGACAGAAGCTAGCTCATCCAGAAGCTGAAAAGAAAGACTATTTAAAACCACATCCGCTTTCAGCCATTAGAATGACTAGTGAAGACCAACTGTGCCTTCTGCACTCCCAGTGCCCCCCTTTTTGGATAAGTGGTCTAGTGGGCTCTGAGTGTATTTATTAAAGTAGCAGGATGTGGGGCTGGAAGATCAGAGGGTCACTGCTCCTTCTAGGAGGTTCAGAGATGCCACCCTCTGTCTAACCTTTAGAGGACTTTATTTTAGTACGTTTAACAAGGAGTCCTCCCTTCCCAGTGCTGGAGCCAAATGGACACCTTCCCTCGCGGAGAATCGTCTTACAGTGGAAGCAGTTAAGCTTTGAAATCAATCATTGGGGGTCCCTTTTATAATCTTGGCTAGGAGTGATTTTGAGACAGCATTGCCTAGAGGCAAGAGGATGAACCATGTAAATGGGACATCTTGTGTATTAAAATGTACAGTCAAAATAAATGCTTAGGGAACTTTCAATGTGTGTGCGTGGTAAGATCATAAGTTACGTGGAACAGGCCATGTTGCCTGTCTGCATCATAACCGAGTTATCACAGTGAGTCATGAGAGACCCGGAGTGTCAGACAGGATCAGCCTCCATCAGCCGCATCCCCAAGGGGGCTCTCTTCTCCCTACAGAGCTGAGGGAGAAAAATATTTTCAGAGCTTTCGAGTAAAAATGAAAGATTGCTGTGTTCAAGCGACTGTTCTGTCTCACATCTGGCAGTCTCTGGGTGAGCAGTAAATGCCAATGGGAGGGAAGAAAACGATTAGGCAAGAGGTTATTTAATTTGTATATGGACTTTCAGTTTGTGCTGATAGAACCATTTCTCACCTTCTTTATTTTCTAAGTAATTTTCCCAAAGCAGCACCAAAAAAGGGAAAGAAAAGAAACTGGCTATTGGCCTTGTATTTGTCTTGGACAGCTATTTACCATCCATCACTGAAATGCATTCTAAACAGTTTTATAACCAGCATTCTGAATTTAATATAAAAATTGCAGATCTACTCACCACCAAATTATAATGCTACCAACCATAGCCACAGGGAGCATCCGGTAAACTTTAGATAAATTCAGCTGTGCCGAGTCCCCATCCTCCTTGAATTTTTAAACAGCCAACAGCTATGTAGGCAAAAATAGAATGCTGCCAGCTTCCTGACCTGGTATGTGATCAGAGGCCCAGGTATGACACTGTATGGTTTATATCACCATTCTCTCCACCTGATAGAAAAACAGTACTTAAATCACTGCTTTCAAGTGTGGGTAGGGGAGCAGAAGGCATCAGAATTAACTGGGAAGCTTTTCTGAAATATGTGGACCCAGGCCCCAAACTAGGAAATTCTGATTCAGTAAATCTGACATGGGGACTGAGAGCATGTAGTTGGGGGATGTTGCATCCACCTTGGGAGCATTAGTTAATTTTTCATTATTATAGATCGCCAAATCTAAAAGGTGATTTCCAATGACAAGTACTCTTGTCAAAAATTAATGACAGGCAACTTTAAACCTAGACAGTGAAAACATGTTGATGGTCTCTCTGATCATCAAAGACATGAAACATAGACTTGTGTCAGCTTTCCTCTGTAACCAGCAAGGAAACTTCCATGGAACCATTTGCACATTATGAAACAGAAGTACTCCAAGGGACCTGAAAGATTGGGTAGTCTGGTTTTTCATTTTAGACATAAGGAATCAAATACCCAGAGAAAGTTTTGTCAAAGTCGCATCAAGACTTGGGGAATAGGCGAGATTTGTGTCTCCTGATTCCTGGTCCTGTGTCCCTCGTCCTGGGTGTCCCTCTCCGTGACCACATTTGTTAGAGAAGGAGGAATTTTTAGAGTGCTCCAGGTGAGATCGAAGAGAAGAAAATCTGTTCCCTATAAAAATCTGTTGCATAGTGAATCCCCATGAATGATAACTAGTAATTGGGTTCCTTCTACCGAAAGTCATGACAATGACAGGTTCCTGTCATGTCTCAGTCCCTGAAAGAGACAATTAGCATCACAGTCAAAGACGGAAAATACAAGCATCCGACTTAGTTCAACTGTATAATTATTCTTAAAAATGCGGTATTAAATTCTCACAGATCTGAAATGTTTCTCACTTTCAGAAATTGTTGCAAC
This sequence comes from Equus quagga, assembly GCF_021613505.1. NCBI lineage: Eukaryota > Metazoa > Chordata > Mammalia > Perissodactyla > Equidae > Equus > Equus quagga. The sequence goes on from NC_060278.1 coordinate 70,619,123, forward strand.
ACAGATGAATGTCCTCAAATTTATCCTCACTGGCTTATGCCTAAATAAAACTGACACTGGCTTTGAGAGGAGTGTGATTTTATGTGGAAAAGTTACAATTTTTGTACCAACTGTAGTGAAGTCAGTGCAGCCCTCACTGTTTTTCTAACTATGATCTTATACCTAGGATGACTTCAGGTTTTAGCACTTCAGTGACAATAGACAGCAGCTTCTGTTAGTGGTATGTGCTGGTTGTAATAGCTCGCTGCTCCACGGGCCACCAGCAGGGAATTCTGCCTTGCTCCTTCACTCAGCAGATACTTCGTGAGAGTCTCGTATGTGCCAAGCTCTGGGGCAGGCACATAGTGGGTGCTTGTAAATATTGGGTGGTGTGCTCGAGGTACCTTATCAAAGGTCTGAAGGTAGCTCGTTGCTCCTTTAATAATCCATCTAAATTGGCCCGAAAAGTTGCTGCCTCACGCCTCTAACAAATCAAACTTGGAGGAGAATTGCTTATTTGTTTGTGAGTCTATTTCTCAGTGACAGCTGTTCTTATGAGGCCTTGGGAGCTGCTATTAATTTTGGATCATCAGAAATTCTTTCATCTAGTCAGCTGTGAGAATTATGGCAGCCCTTTGATGAGTTTTCATTATTTCCATTTCTCAAAAGCTGGAGTGGCTAAAATTTACAGCCACAAACCTGCAGGGTGTGGACGTTTCAAATGCTGCCAGTTATCATAGGTTATAGCTGCTTTGACCGACTAGAGTGCCACATAGAATTTTTTCCTTCTAGTCTTTAAAATTCGGGTACTTGTTAGGAAACCAAGTATTACAGGAGTAAATAAAATGCCTAGTAAATGAGGAATGACAAGAAAGTACACTTTTATTAGGTGGTAACAGAAGTCAAGTGTTTTCCTTTCATTAGTAGAGATTCCACACTTTATTAGTTGTTCTCAGTTTTCTTTCAGTGATTTATAATCGAGTTTTAGCTGCTTAATTGTTAGAAAGTCATAAAAGATGGGCAAGACTTTTTATTACTCATTTTAATTTCTTTTCTGTATTAGGGCTGCCATTGTTTATATCCAAAGAAATAGCGACGCCGTTTATTAAAACCTATGCTGTCTGTTGCCTCCAAGCCCACCTGGACTCAGTGCAGGGTCTGGCTAACCTGAAAAGTGAACTTGGCCAAGAGAGAAAGGCTTCTAATAAAAGCAAACTTTTCCATTACATTTAATTTGTCTTCTTGATGGCAGCAGACTGACCAACCCATCTTATTATAATGTAATAAACGTTGAAGTCAGGATTTGAGCATGATGGCTCATAGAAGATAATTGAGCTGTGTCAGTCCGCTGGGAGTCAGAGAGGGAAAAACCAACTTGTAGATGAAAATTTCACTCTGAGATCATTAAGAGCAGTAAGAAATATTACAAAGCAACAGAGAATGCTGACTGCATGTCTAATATACACATATGTACAGCTAGCTAACTTGATGGATGAATGGATACTCAACGCTTTCATTTTCCCAAAACTGAGATTCACAAATAATTCTGTACAGTGGCTATGCTAGTTATAAGGACTGTTGATTGTCTTATCTGACTGTTGAAAATTCTTCATGTTGATCTATTGTTCAACCTAAAAATTAGAGGCTTGTTGGTCGAACATTCAAAGTAAAGTTAATAACTTGGGTTTTTAGACTCCACAGGCATTGAAGAAGGGAAAGACAAATTTCATTGGAAATCAGTAAGACCGCAAAATTATTGATTTCATTTTTCTAATGGCTTTAAATAGGTTTTATTTACTGCATTGCAAAACAAGCTTATCATGTTTCTCTTAGGCCAAAGAAATGTGCCCTTTTGTTTGTTTCCTATGTTTTACTCTGCATAATCAAATTTCATAATTATACAAAGTAGGCCATTGGGCTGTTGTTAAATTTTCTTCCAGTATTCTCTAGGCCTATCTTGTCTCTCACAAATATCCAATTTATTTGACCTCAGTCGTCATATTTAACTTTAATGTACAGTTTTTCCCATAAGTGCTCAAATGTTTTTGCATCATTTCCCACTCCTACTGTAAGGATAATGGCTATAGCAGGAAAGATACCATTTTAAGGATTTTCTCATGAATACTGCATTCCCGTTTGTGCCTGTCCTTTTTCTATTCTACAAGCTCTTGAAACATGTTTCATTATTATATAAGGCTCTGTTTTCCCTCTACACATCTTTGCCTTACTTCAAATAAGAATGCTACAAAGATTTTACAGAAAGTAAGGTACCCTCCTCAAAAGCAAAGCCAAGATAATAGGTAAAATATCTCCATAGTGTCTAAAGTACTACTTCTAACTCAGCATAGAGAGATTTTAATTCATCAGTACCTGAGTTATAGAATTTCAGAGCTGAAAGGAAACTTAAACATCTTAGTTCAATTCCTTCCTTTTAGCAGATGAGAAAGCTAGAAACTAGAGAGGCTTTAGACATCTCTCAAGATTACACAACCAGCTCTTTGCTCAGCTAAGATTTGAAATCTGATTGCCCCAAATCCCAGGTTATTAAAAGAAAAAGACATATGGTGTTAATTTAACAGTTCCATTAAATTTGTTAAAAGGATAATCACTTTTTATTGTTTCTATAAAAATGATGTATGCTCATTTATAAAAATTCCACATAATACAAAAAGAAAGCAACAGATTACTCAAAATCATTCTCTAAATATAATTAATGTTACCATTTAATGAACATTATTTTAAGTACTTAAGTTAACAGGCACAGATAAAAGGATGGATATATAGATTGATAAATTAAAATGAGAAAAAGAAAAAAGAATGAGATAACTTTATAACATTGGGTTCATTCTAGATGTGCTATTTTTAATTGCAAACAGTAATTTTACTTGAATTTAACTGAAGTGAAAGAAAATGAAGTAAAACTGAAGAAATTGCTGAACTTCAAATTAAATGTCTCTCCAGCACAAGCTATAAGTTCTCTAAAATATATGCAACTTTAAGAAAAAAGATGAGATCAGTTGACCCTTCTAACAAAGATAAGAATAACACATTTTGTTTCCTCTCATCTCCCAAATTTTAAAATTATATTATTTTTATGTTGTCAAGATATAATATTCACATTCTTTTACACATATGTTATACATAATTCCCTCTTAGTTGTGAGTTTAAATAGAGGCAGTGTTTACTTTCCCGTGGTGTCTTCATTCCTGAGATCTTTCTGTTGTGCTGTCTCTTGGTTGGTTACTTTTGGTCGTGTAATATGTTTTGGAAGATTCACGTTAATATGTTTTACCTGAGTTCTTATCTGGTCGAGAAGGTGTGTCTGTGGCCTGTACGCTTGAAAGACACTTTGATTAGGGATAAGCCTCTTGGATCACGTTTTCTTTCTTTCCCTGAGCACATTTCATTTTCCATTGTTTTTTTCCCTCCTCTATGTATTGTATGCTAATCTGTGTTTTTATTGTGTTTGTTCTACTTTTGTTCCTTCTGCTGGGGCTTTCATTCCAATACTGTTTTTGTTTCTTCCATTTCCTTCTTGAGTTCGTCTGGCTGACTTGTTTTTTTTGAGCAGGTGTGGGGGAGGCAGGGGTGGATGGTGTGGTGGTACTGATTTTTCTTTTTCAATCAACCTTTTTCATCTTAGAATAGTTTTAGACTGTGTTTTGGTTTTTTTTAAGATTTTAATTTTCCTTCTTTTTCCCCAAAGCCCCCCTGTACATAGTTGTATATTTTAGTTGTGGGTCCTTGTAGTTGTGGCATGTGGGATGCTACCTCAATGTGGCTTGATGAGCGGTGCTATGTCAGCACCTGGGATCCAAACGAGCTAAACCCTGAGCCACTGAAGCAGAGCCCGCGAACTTAACCATTCGGCCACCAGGCCAGCCCCTGGACTGTGTTTTTTGCCTTTTAGCATGCCTTATAATTTTTTGCTGAAAGCTGGCCATGAAGTATTGGGTGAAAGGAGTTGAGGTAGATGGCCTTTAGCATGAGATTTTATGTATGTTTTTCTGGCCAGCATACAGGCTGTGTTTGCTCTTTGTGATAGTTGTGGTGTCAGAGGCTAAAGTCTCCTCTAGAGCCCTTGTGTTGGTCTCCACTGTTGTCTCTGGGTTTTCCCAGAGACTTCTTCAACAGGCTTGCAGCTCTTTTAGCTGTGTCCCTCCCCGCCCCCCCCCCCCCCCCCCCCACCCTGCTGTTGTGCAGGAGCCTGCGGATGGGGATGTGGTGTGGGGGAATGGCAGCATTCTGTGGGCCTGTGATCAGGTGATCAGGTCTCGTCTTCAGTGAGCCTGAGTTGGGCACTTCACTTCCCCAGGGCGGTGGTTTGGCTTCAGTAAAAGCCAATGTGGTTAGATTCTAGTAGAAGAGTTTCCCTTGAGGGCAGGCCTTGTTAAGGAGAACAGAGAGCTCTGGGTGTATTTCAGAATGGTTACTTTTTCTCTCCTCCTGCTGGAACAGAGGGGATTTTTCTCCCATCTTCCTGCTGGAACAGAGGGGATTTTTCTCCCATCTTCACAGTGAGAATCTGGTGGGGCTCCTGGAGGTAAAATTCATGAAAGTGTGGAGACCCTACCCCAGCCAAGACTGCCCCCTCTCGGAGCTTTTAACTCTCATACTAGTCTACACTGAGTCTCCAGCAATTCATCAATTACCATCAGTGTACATTGTTCCCACCAAAACTGGCTCCAGCCATGGGCCCCTATGCCCTCTAAGCTATGATTCTGTCTCCGCCTGTCTCTCCAGTTTGGAGACCATAGTTTGCCCTGTGACCTGAATTCTCTGATGAATCTAAGAAAACTTGTTAATTTTAGATTGTTCAGCTTTTTTCTTGTTGTGAGGAGAGGAGTAGTGGCTTCCCATCTCCTTAGGTATCAGATCAGAAACCAAAAGTCCTATTTGAATAGTTTTAGATTTATAGAAAAAAATGTGAAGTTAGCAAAGAGAGTTTTCAAATACCCCATACCCACTTTCCCCTATTTTTAACAACTTATATTAGTATAGTGAACCAATATTGATACATTATTATTACCTAAAGTGTATATTTTTGAGATTTTCTTAGTTTTTACCTAATGTCCTTTTCTGTTCCAGGATCTCATCCAGGAAACCACATTCCATTTAGTCCTTATGTCTCCTTAGGCTACTCATGGCTATTGCAGTTTCTCATACTTTCCTTGTTTTAAATGACCTTGACACTTTTGAGGAATGCTGCTCAGATACTTTACAGAACCTCCCCAGCTGGGATTTGTCAGATGCTTTTCTCATGATTAGACTAGAGTTAGGGATTTTGGAGAGGAAAATCACAGAGATAAAGTGCTATTATCTTCACATCATATAAAGGATACATACACTATTAGTATGAGTTAGCACTGTTGATAATTGACGTCGATCACCTGGCTGAGGTTTCTCCAGGTTTCTCTACTGGAAAGTTACTCGGTTTTCCTCCTTTCTGTGCTGTACTGTGGAAGGAGGTCACTCTGCACAGCACACATTTTAGTAATGGGGACATGTGCTCCACTTCCTTGATGGTGAAGTATCTCCATTAATTATTTTGAATTTTTCTACATGGGAGGCTTGTCTGTTCCTCTCCCCTTCTTTATTTGCTCAATTGTTTCTCCAGTCATTATATTTTGGGTTATAAGCCAATACTATTTCTTTTAATTTAGTTTTGTTTTTCAAATTGTTTCAGCTTTGGCCATTAGGAGCTCTTGTTCCTTTAACATAGTCCATCATTGTGCTTTGGTTTTGGGTGCTTCTTTACTTGCTGGCACTCCAACATGCTTCAGGCGCATCTTACATATTCCCTTCCCAGTCTTAGAATCAGCCATTTCTCTAACAGCTGCCTCACTTTTCAGCCTATTTTTCCCCCTTGTAGTCTCTTCTTTCAACCTGTGTATCACTTCTTTTATCTCTTTTTTAGAGATGATTTTTATAGTTCTTTAAGACTATGAATAATTTTTTGTCTGAATTCTTCCTGTTTATCTCTGGCCAATCCTTCTTGTGATGTGTGTTCTTTATCTTCCTTTTGCTTATGTTTCATTCAACAACTCCTCACCCCACCCGTTTTTATTCATAGTTCCAGTTTTGGTTTCTTCTAGTTATTTCTCCTCATTAAGTGAAGTGAACTAATCGTTGGGGGAAAACACCGTTGTATCATGGGGGAAGGAGGGAACCAATATTGGGGAGGAGGAAGGCCGCAGGTGCTGCACGCCCAAACTTTGGCTTAGAATTTTTCTGAGTTTTTTCCCACCAGTTTTTCCCTTTGCTTTGAGATACGTCTTCTCTTATTTTCTGGCATTCACGAGAGCTGTGGGATCACTGGCTGTGGGCAGTAAAGCTAAAAACTTGCCCTCTGGCCTCTTCTCTCTCTGCCACTAGAGACAGGAGCCTCTCCAGGCTCTTGGTCCCAGAGCTCCCGCTGCCTTCCTCTTTGCTGTGGGTGTCCCCTACCTTATCCTTGTCCCCAGACGTAGCCTGTTTAGTCACTGAGGAATGGAATGCCTGAGAATTTGGATGCTTACTTTGGTGGACAGCTCATGGCCAGCCGTCTGGAGGTGAGGTGATGAGGTCTCTCAGCAGCCCCTCATCTTGTCCCTGCTCCGCACTGCTTTCCCGGGGTGCTGCCTGGCCTGCATTGTGGGGCTCTGATGGCTTCCTAGTTTGGAGACAGAGCGTTTACTTTACTTTTGATCTTTTTCGTTGTTTTTGGTGCTTTTGAAGGAGACAAAGGGAGCAAATAAAGCCTTTATTCCACCATCTTTAACTAGAACTGTTCCATCGGATTTTATGGGTTGTAGAAAGATTGTTTTTATTGCAATCACACTTTTCAACATGACTCTCTTCATGAAAGTTAGAAGCAGAAATGATGGTGCTTGCTCTTTATGAAAATGAAATCTTGTAGAAAGAAAGAAAATTACTTTTCCCTTATTACTGAATCCCAAGCATCTTGATCATTTTTCTATGAATCAGAAATATTTACCCGAGTTCCTTTAGAATTTAGTTATTGTGAAGACTATAGAACTTCAGGAACTTTAGTTTTTAGAAATATGGGACCCTGTGTTTCCTTTGTCAGAGGTAACAAAGGAAATCAAAGAGGGGTCCTCTCCACCTGCAGATTGCCACCCACTGCTCCTGACAGCATTTCTCACGGGAGTCAAATCCAGACCGTCTGCTGCATTAAAAATGAGGCACTAAAATGGAAATTTGTAAATATTGAGAACTTGAGAAGAAATGAAAATGTCTAGCTAATATTGCTATTTTATTTTAAATTTTCTGTTTAACATGAGAAACCAAACAAGTAAACAGAAGATGTTGGTGTATGTAGGGCACGGGTGGAGAAGCAGGGATGGTTCAGAATCCCCTCTCGGAGCCTGTCTTGTCATCTTCATCTGTTGGAAATTCTGCTTTTCAGACGGCAGTGCATTCAGCAAAATGGAAGCGGTTTTGTGGGTTTTTTTTTTTTTGGCTCTCCAGGCACATTATTTGTTCAGACCAGTGTCTCTTTCGATCTTGGTAAATTGTCCGTTTTGAAAAACGTTTGGACAGTGTAAATAATTCACAATCCAGAAATGAAAGCTCCGAAAGATTGCTTTGGCTGTTCTGTTTAAAATAAATGAGAAAGGAGCTTCGTGCTCATGCAGAGAAGAAATTCAGGCCTCTTTGCTACCCCAGCTTTCTAAACTCTTCTAAGAATTTTTATAGTATTATTATTTTTGGATGAAGCAGCAATTCCCCCTGTCCTCTTTCCCCCTATCCAAGTAAAGACTATGATGGTCTTTTTCCCCCCCCTTTCTGGAAGATTGGCTGATTTTAGGAGGGCCCTGTAATTTGTTCTCTGTCAACACCTGTTGGTCCCCAAATGGCTGCCTGTGCCACCAGTCCTGCTGTCCCAGCTCCGTGGTTTCCTCAGTGTTATCTATTTTTAAATGTATTTCTAGTTTTGTTTTATTTTTGAGTGGTTTAAGAAAAATATTCTTTTGAAAGAAGGTTGGTTTAGCTATAACCAACTGACAGTCCATCAAATGAGAATGTTTACCCTTGGCATGTAAAGCAGCTGGAAACGTGTCTCTGCCCTAGTGGTCACTTAAAAATATCACTGTTCATACAGGGTTTAACCAGCTAGAATTGCTCTAGTCAAGCATTTTTAACTTACAACATTGGCAATTTCATCTCATTCAACCTAAGAGCTTATAGATAGCAAGGCCTAAACAACACTGTTACAATTCTCTAAAAAGAAGAAATGAGGTCCTTTCCATTCTATCAGAAGGAAGAGAGTTGTAAAGCTGTTCTTACGAAATTATAATTATTTAATAGAGGCTATTTTTTTTTTGTACTTTGCCTCATGACCTTGCCTTTCTACTTTAGTTTGTTTGTGTCCCAGCCCCACCAATGGAGCATGAAGCCCCAGAAGTGTGCATTTCTATCATAAGTCACATTGGAACTTCTGCTCCTATTCCTTTTTTCCTTCCCTCCTACACTTCAACTATGTGTAAGGATAGCCACCATTATTCTTATTTTTTATTACAGGAGGAGTAAAATAATAGGAACTAGTCAATCTTATATGTCCTGGGACGGACTTCTGGAGAACCCGCCTCCAGACTCATCCTCTGTCCTGTTATTCCACTGCCTTTCCTGACTCCTGTCACTTTCCTATTCCATTGGTGCATACAGGTCTTCAGTGGGCTTCTGCTGACAGCTCTTGTTGGCACTGTTGTTCACTGCCTAGCAGCTATACATCATTTTTCTGGTTTAATACACTTAAGGAGGAATTGCTTCCTTTCTTCTGAATCCTGGATCCCCAAGGGCTTCAGAAGGGTTTCTTCCATACACTGCTGACACCCTTTATAGCGCTGTCACAGAAAACCCAGAGTCAGTCCAGATTCCTCATCTTGACTCTGCTACCCCACGAATATAAACCTTTCCAAGTCATTTAACTCTAGACCTGTTTATCTCTAAAGTTAGACAGTTGAATACTATAGTCCTATGATTATATGCCTAAAAGTTGTTTAAGGTTACTGTTTCTTTTTTCCTAAAATCTGAACAACAGTATTACACATAATTTTATACATAGTTATACTTTATAACTTTATACATAGTTATTTCACAGGGTGGATATTAATAGCACAAAGTATTAGCCTCCATCTCAAGATGGAGCACTACTGTTGACTACCAGGAAATTTAAATGCTTGATCCTCACCTGCTTCAGCTTCCTGAAGTCCATTTAGTGCGCCATTTCTGATTGAGCGCACAAGTGTGACTATAAATTTCCCCTGACAGAAACCACATCACCTCATCAGCTTCATAAGAAAATGACAAAACAACCAACTGTGAAAGCATGCTTGCCAAGCTTTCAGCATCTCTGCCGTGGGGGGAAACACATTTGTATAAATGAAATCGAGGCTGGATGAAGCCCAAAAGACAAGCTCTGGTGTACCTGTCTTCTCTCAGCGGCAACATATGGGAAGTGTGTTTGTGCCAATGAGGCCAGGATTCCAGAAAACCCTTCGCTTCTTGAAGCCACATCACTGGTCCAGGGATGGAGAGAGGATGAAGGGGATGGGGCATCCTGCTTTCTTAGTAATTACTAGATCTATAACAAAGAATAATAGTAGCCTAAGTCCATTCAGCATTGCTTCACTAAATCTCCCCAGAAACCTGGTGGGATTTGGTATGACTGTCTGCATTTTTTTCTGTAGAGAATACTCAGGCTCAGAGAAACATAGCTGGTTTAGCTAGTTAGCAGTCAAGCTGAGATTCAAACTGGGTCTGTCTTACCTCAGTGCTCTTGGTCTTTCACTTGACCTTGAACTGATTTTAAAATTGAATGTCAGCAACACAATTGGAACATTGGTGTGAAAACGAGGAGAAGAGGTGCTACGTCCCACCCACCCGAAGCTTGCTTTGTTTTGGTAGAAAGTGCACTAGAGTGTGAAAGAAGTGAACGTTTCCCTGACTTCAGTTAACTTTAAAAAAGTCATCAAAGATACCTTAAAGAGCACGAAAGGGGAAAATTATCAAGAAGAAGGCAGATACCTAATAAAAAAAATGGCCAGAGGAGTTGAACAGACACTTCCCCAAAATGACTAACCAGATAGTCAACGAGCGTGTGAAAAGATGCTCAACTTCAGTAGTCATTAGAAAAAGCAAATCTGAACCACAATAGAAATTACTGCGTACCCATTGGAACAGATAAGATGAAAACAACCACAGTCCCAAGTATTGGTGAGGATCTGGAGCAACTGGGTCTCTCCGTCACTGCTAGTAGGCATGTCAGTTAATAAAACCACTTTGCAAAACCAAATTTGGTTTCATAATTTCAAATACAACTGAACACTTGCACACCCATGCATTTTTACTCCTAAAGAGTATGACCAACAGAAATCTCTACATATTTTCCTATAGGTAAATCCATACGTATAGGAAAATATTCATTGCAGCACAATTCCTAATGACCAAAAACTGGAAACTAAGAAGAAACTCAACAAATAAATGGTGGAATGTTCACGTAATGGAGTAATTTATCACCACGAGAATGAGCGAGCTAATGCTATGCCCAACAACATGGATGATCTCACAATCATGAGGCAGTGCGATGAAGGCAAACTCAGAGGAGTTCACGCTGTATGATACTACTTACATGAATTTCAAAAAGAGCACAAACTAGAAGTCCATCAGGCTGGGGTTGACCTTTGTAAGGGGTGGAGGGAGTGACCGGAATGGAGCACTTGGGGGTTCTGGGGTGCCGGCAGTGTTCTATTTCTTGATCTGGGTGGCGGTCACAGTGTGTTCAGACTTGAAAATTCGTCAGGTTGTTCACTTATGTGCATTTTTCTGTGTGTATATTTTACTTTAAAACTAAGTTTTTAAAGTACTATATATTCAGATACTAGCTTTTAATTTTTGTCTCTCACTGTGGCAATATAAATTTAAATCAACTGAGAGATTTGCATATGTATAAAATAGGAATTTTGTGGCATATTGTGACCTATATTGTGGGAGAAATGTTGTTAATTTTTTCTTGATAATGCTTCATTGGTCTCTCAATTTGTCTGAACCTGACAAGGTAAGGAAGGAAGGAAATAGTGAATTTCATCAACACCAACAATTATTGCTTCTTAGCATTCATTCAACCAAAGCAACACTGGCTGGTCAGGTTTTCACCAGATTATAGAGTTCTTTCTTGCCTCAGAGTCTATAATAAAGCTTACGTTTTCATTATGGTTTTTACACCTCTAAGAAGAGAAGCATAAGGAAAATAACTATGAAATTCCAAGACTTGGCTAAAACAAATTCTGAACCTTTATTCTTTAGGAAACAAGGTGAAAAGTTTCAAAGAGAAGTCCTCTTTTCACATGGGAAATGTCCATTTTCAGTAGTAGCTGAGAAAAGGCAATATGGAATGTTTAAAGAACCTTAGAAGTGGTCTGAGAACCATTTCACAGAGTGTTCAGGTAGTGTGCGAGTTGAGCTTTCAAATTCTCACCTCAACAGAAAAATTGATTTCTCTTTTAAGAAGAGGACTAAAAGAAGAACAAGCTCGCATTTTGGAAAAAAAAAATTGTAAAACACCATCTGGCAAAGAGTCTAATATGTTGCTGAAGACAAAATACTGAGACACAGGTCAGCCTTTCTTTGAGTTCCCATCATCCTATCCTGCCTTCTCATTTGACCATTGTGGAGTCTTGCCTGATCTATTCAAGGTACAGAGGTGGATGATGACAAGGCAAAGCAAGACCTGGCATCTTTAAACTTCCGACCTCTTTCTCTTTCTACCCCATGATAGAGATTCCAAATGATAGATTAATAACAGTCCAAAGATCATAGGTATACTATTAATACTTCTCTTGTAAAATATGTATTTCAGCTTGCTACCCTCGAATTCCCTCCAAAGAAACTTTTTGGAAACAAGGATGAACGTGTGGTTGCTGAGAGGCGAAGTCACTTGGAGGTAACAGAATTAAGCTTTCCTTTCTCTGTGTATTGAAAATTTGCCATCTGATTGGCCAGTGAGAATTATTCCCGTTAAACACTGTGACTCTTGTTCATGAGTGTGAAGGTGCTGCTTCATTAACACAGGAGATGGCAGCAGTAGATTATAAAGTAATGTTAGCAGTTTATTTAAAATTTAAGTCATTATCCCCCTATGGTCTATTGAAACAGTTTTCTGGATTTTAAGGAGGTACATTTATTCTAAGGGTTAGGAAGCAGGTTGCGAGTGAGAACTAAATATTCACCATAGACAGATGGTGTGTAATACAGGATGAGGGTATGAAGCTTACTGCAAAAAACTTGCATTAATTAACTAAAGATTTATAGTATTGCATCATTGTTACTTTTTCAAGATAGTTGGAAGCAAAAAGACACGTACCTATTTCAGTCATGGTTGGGTTTTCTTAGACTTCTTTTAACTTAATCTTCTGAGCCAGCTGCATGCAGAACTTTGGTTCAACACAACTGTTGTTTTTTGGACTACCTCTCTGCCAATACACATTGGTCACTGCTTTGTATAGTTTGTCTTTCTTTTTAGGATAGAGTTGCTTATTTGATTGGAATTTGATGCTAACGAGCCTGAGTCTGTGTACTGAGGCCTGGTCACAGAGAGTCCTCAGTTGGCTACTCTCTTGTCGTTGTGAGCTACTCAGGCAGACGGAATAAGATTACAAATAGCCTAATACAGTCTCATGTCAGCAAACTTTCTGGGGGCTTCTCAAAGTCCTCTTTGCTACTTCTTTAAGAGGAATAATAATATCTTTTGCAAATGAAATCAAACAAGAGAAGACCTCAGATCCCTTTCTGAAGTGTGAAGTGCTACATAAAAATCAGATATCATACCTGTTCCCAGTGACAGCCAGTTTGAAATGGCTGCCCAAGGGGTCCACTGAATGTCATTGAACCAAGGATTAGGGAAACTTCCAGAGGCTGGAGGTTCCAGTGAGAGGAAAAGTAGAGAGGGAGGGGACATGGAGAAATGGAAGACTAGGAGATTGTGGTCCATGGGGGACATTTTAGAGTTTTGAGGTCCTCTGTATAGAACTGCTCTATATGGAGGAAAGACGAGTTTTCAGGGTGTGGCCATGCTTACCGGTATTTGAGTTAAACTTTAGAGTTACATGTTTGAAGAGATCCTGAAACTATTAAGATGGAGCTTTGGCAGGGTCATTGCAGGCTTCTAAAAATCATCCTATAAGATAGCATGATCCTCCTTGGCGGTGGTGGCCGAGGCGGCGAAGGCGGCAGCGGCGGCGACAGCTCTGGGGTTTGCGTCTCGGGGTGTGTCGGCCGCTGCTGCTGCTTGGGCCTGGTATGTACAAATGGCTGGTTAGGATTCTCGGCACCATTTTCCGTCTCTGTGACCGGCTGGTGCCCCCTGCCTGGGCCCTCCTGAAGAGGTGGCGCTCGAACAGCACTCTGTCGTCTACAGTGGACACTGATGAAATACCAGCCAAAAGACCAAGATTAGATTGTTTTATTCACCAAGTGAAAACCAGTCTCTACAATGCTGCCGGCTTATTTGGATTCCCATTCCAGCTGAACACAAAGCCCATGGTAACTGCTGCTTGTAATGGAACACGGAATGTGGCCCCTTCAGAAGAGGTATTTTCAAACTCCTCATCTTGTGAACTGACAGGTTCTGGATCCTGGAACAACATGCTGAAACTGGGTAATAAATCTCCTAATGGAATAAGTGACTATCCAAAGATCAGAGTGACAGTAACCCGAGATCAGCCTCGCAGAGTCCTGCCTTCCTTTGGTTTTACCTTGAACTCAGAAGGCTATAATAGAAGACCCGGTGACCGTCGCCATAGCAAAAGCAATCCAGAGAGTTCCTTAACATGGAAACCTCAAGAGCAGATTGTAACAGAGATGATCTCTGAAGAGGGTGGCAAGGGTCTGAGGCGTCCCCATTGTACAGTGGAGGAGGGTGTTCAAAAAGAAGAAAGAGAGAAGTACCGGAGGTTATTGGAGCGACTTAAAGAAGGTGGTCATGGAAACACTGTTCCTCCTGTAACTTCAGCTCATCATAGTTCTCAAAGAAGTCACACGGACACATTAAAGACCAAAGGCTGGGGGGAAGAGCAAAGTCACGGAGTCAAAACAGCTCAGTTTGTTCCAAAATCATATAGAGTTGTTGAAACAAGGGGACCTCTGTGTTCTGTGAGAAGTGAAAAGAGATGTTCAAAGGGGAAAATTTCTAATATAGAGAAGACAGTTGGAATCAGACTCGAAAATGAAGGTAGGAGAGGACACCAGCTGGAACCTGACCTGTCTGAAGAAGTGTCAGCCCGGCTCCGCCTAGGCAGTGGAAGCAATGGCTTACTCAGGAGGAAGATGTCAATACTTGAGACTAAAGAGAAAAATTGCTCAGGCAGAGACAGGGATAAGAGGACAGATGATCTTCTTGAACTTACAGAGGACATGGAAAAGGAAATCAGTAATGCCCTAGGCCATGGCCCTCAGGATGAGATTCTAAGTAGCGCTTTCAAACTCCAAATCACTCGAGGAGATATCCAGACCTTGAAGAACTATCACTGGCTCAATGACGAAGTCATTAATTTTTACATGAATCTTCTGGTGGAAAGAAATAAAAAACAAGGGTATCCAGCACTTCATGCATTCAGTACTTTCTTCTATCCCAAATTAAAGTCTGGGGGTTACCAAGCAGTGAAAAGATGGACCAAAGGGGTCAATCTCTTTGAACAGGAACTTATTCTGGTGCCTATTCATCGGAAGGTACATTGGAGCCTGGTGGTGATAGACCTAAGAAAAAAGTGTCTTAAATATCTGGATTCTATGGGACAAAAGGGCCACAGGATCTGTGAGATTCTCCTTCAGTATTTACAGGAGGAAAGTAAGACCAAAAGAAATATTGATCCGAATCTTTTAGAGTGGACCCACTACAGCATGAAGCCACATGAGATTCCTCAACAGGTGAATGGGAGTGATTGTGGAATGTTTACTTGTAAATATGCAGATTATATCTCTAGGGACAAACCTATCACATTTACTCAGCACCAGATGCCTCTCTTCCGGAAGAAGATGGTGTGGGAAATCCTTCATCAGCAGTTACTGTGAGAATGCCCTGCCCAGTCCCTCTAGCTGCTGGTGGTTCTTTCACAGACGGACGTTTCCATATACCTCATGCATTGTGGGTTAAGAAGTCCCTGCATCACTCTGTTCTCGCACAGGTACTGAGCTGTCAGAGCCCACCAGGCCTCTCGCAGCACCCTAGTCCTGACTTGGCGTGCGGAGGGCTGCTTGCAACCCTGCTCGGAAGGCTGTGCCTGCTCAGAGCCCTGGACTCTTCAACCCCGACAAGAACAAACGCTAATTAATACTTTTTTTTAAGATTTATTTTCCCTATGAATGTGGGAAATGCAGGATTTATTCTATGATTTCTTTTGTGTGTGTGTTTGTTCACAAGTATTCATTCACTCACTCATTTGCAAACATAATGGGCAGTGGTTTTCTGCTGCTCTTTTACAGTTAACTCTAAAAAAAAAAGATAGCATGATCCTAATACCCAGCTGAAGAATTTGCCTTCAAGAGAAAGATTACCATGGTGAGTCTACTTTATCAAGTTCTCTTAAAAGTTGATTTCATCATTAAAAAATAACAATAAAACTAATGATAGTTTCCTTTACCTAACTCTTACCTGCCTCAGTTATCTAGACTGTCTTTAATGGAAACATGGAGAATGATAGTATATAAAAACACGCTTATAAACCAACAGAAAATAGACTGTTGTCATTCCTAGCTACTCAGGACTTTAATTAAATTCACACAGTGCCTAGCTGTGCCACAACAGATGGGGCATTTGGTGTGCTATACATTTGTGACTCTCGTCTTTCCATTCCAGCTTCCAGAGTCAACAAAGTTCAGGGCACTCTTTCACTCTTGGTACTTTTGGGTGGGCCCATGTTTGTTCTTTCAGTGTCACCTACTTAATCACTTAGCTCTACCAAGCCATCAACTGTTGATGAGTAGAGTTCTGTGTCAATGTCTCTACCAATACGAGGATCCCTTCCATTGCCTATGACTGTTACTCAAGCCTTTATAGAATGGATTCCATATCTCATGGAAATAGGCACTTATATTTTAAATTAAATGTATGTCATCTAATGTTGATTTTTAAATCTTTGCCCTTTTCAAGGAGTGAGCATAATTCAGCTTCACTTAGATGGAAAATTAATCTGAGCTTCTTGGGTTAATTTCCTAAGACTATTGTAACAAATCACTATTTGATTTAGTGCATTTTCATGTGAAAATTAACATAACTATCTTCCCTGAACTTCCTATTCTATTTACTTTAGTTATACATTTATTTAGTTCCTAATACATGCTGGAGACAGTGCTAGGTATTATATAGAATATAAAGATAAATGAGACATTTCTTTCCCTCTAAGAGCATGTATTTAAATTCCTATATGAAACTTTACCTGGAGGTATATTAAATACATAAGCACATCCAGAAAGGTGGATTCCAGTAGGACACATTTGTTGAACTAATACACACTAACTTACATAGTGTTTGCTGAAAAGGAATTACCTGACGATTTTTAAAAGCCAGAATTACAACTTTATAAGTCTCGCCCTTGAGCTGTAAAAAGCAGTGTTTTAAGCAAGCATTCAGTTGTGTTTTGATCTTTCTTGCTATTAAAATATTTCCAACATTTGGATCTTGTGTTTGAGTTTATCAGCAAAAAATATAAAGTGTTTTCATGTTAAAGACATAGACACCATGTTGCCACTTGCCAAGTTATATAAGTTAAATCTGTTAAAGTGATTGTTTGTCAAAATGATAGGTAGTAACAGAAATTTCTGTCGTGAGATGTTTTGGAGAGAGGAGTGTTAGTGGTGTGTGTGGCGGTGGTGGTGGTAGCAGTGTGGGGCCTGGGGATGGTCACATTGAATATATTGCACGATAAAAGGAGTAAGAAAGAACATGATGCTGGTAAATGGAGGAGTATACATTTGGCCTCCGGTGCTAACTCTTACTGATAAACCTGTATCAGCTTCACCCTCACAAAGTTATCAGGCCAACTCTGGTTTATACCTGGAGCCAGTTTTTCCAGAATCTGGCCTGTTATTGTTTTGCATCTCATGCTTAAACGCTGCCCAGCGCTTTTGCTCAGAAAGAGCCGCAGAATCTTTGAAGGTTTCCAAGGTGGACGGATCTGCCTATTACTGCTGCCATAGCCGTGCTGGAACCAGGTCAATAGAAGTGTGCGTGTCATGGGCAGACCCTGCCATCAGGCAGTCAGAGGATTATGAGGGCAGCACACCCTCTGTGTGACGTGCTTCCCAGGCTCATCCAGCCCTTGTAACCCAGACAGCAGTCCAGGAGACATGTAGGGCAGATAAAGCTGGAGAATAACTGGAAAAGTATACATCACTCTGCCTGATGACTTATTTTGTGCAGAAATGTGATTTTTACTATATTTGAAGACAGATACCCATTACTATTAGGTTGAACCATTGGAAACTGCCCTTGTTGTAAGTCAAAAATGGTGGAGTATTGGCAATTTCGTATGCTCCCACATAATGCTACTGCTACCTCACATTTACTAGGTGTCTACTAAGTAGTAGGCATGAGGAAAATGCTAATGTATCATGTCATTTACTCCTCCCAACCGGTTTATGAGACAAGTTCTATTATTATCTCCATTTTACGGGCGAGAAAATGAAGTCTTAGGGATGATAAACAAGACCATATAGCTAGTAAGTGGTGAAGGCTCAGTTCCTGCTAGAGTGACTTTCAGAGCATGCACCTTCCCTCCACGATCAGCACGCTCCACGTTTGAAATGGCGTTGGGTCTTCCTGTAAATAAATGTATTTCTTTTGAGGAAACGTCATCTTCCAGCATTATCACCAAAATATTAACTAAGATCCGTTCCCTAATTATTTATTCTTAAGTACCATTTTATTCATTCAGCAATTATTAAGCACCTATTCTGTGCCAAGCAGTGTTCTGGAACTGAAGACACTCTCGAGCAACGTGGTGCTCCTTTTCCTCATCTCTTAACTGACCCTGGCAGTAGGGATGGCTGTATTTTTGTTGTTGTTTAAGGAAAGATGTGTATTGCAATCGTTAATTTTTTAAGATTTGCTTCATGGCTCATCAAAGGTTCTGAATCTCAAGTGCTTATAGATTTTTTTATTTTTAAAGATATGAGATGTCACATTTTCCTATGCAGATTTATTTCCTATCTGAATTACTGAGGAATATAAACTCAGCATATCTTTAAAGAGATTTTTGTGACTTTAAATATTATATGTATTATATAAATATTACATGGATATCCAAATGGATATCAAATTGAGTTCTAATAATTAAAATGTGATATGATATTTATTAACAATAGGCCTTAAACATCCCGAGTTGAACACATGACTCTAGAATATACTGCTTCTCAAAACTGCAGTGGTAAAGGACCAGTTATTTACACTCCATCCTTTATCAGTACTTTTGCAAGATGAGTGAGAATTAATTACTAGAAAAATGAAATGAAAAAAATGAAACAAAAAGATTGTATAAAATACAAGCCCAATTCTCTTTTTACTATATGTAGATTCAACAGGCGTAAAATTACTCTGTTAAATTGTGATGTGTCTAAAATACAAACCAGACTTTGCGTGCCACTTTTCTGGAAACTACATGAAACCTCACTTCTACTTCTTTTAAGACTTCTGTCACTTTCTCACTTGTACCTAAACATATGTTTATGTCTCAAAACTTCTCATGTACTCCCAAGTTAGAAGGCAGCAGACTTGACATCAAATTAGATTCCTAATCTCCTATGCTATTTCGTACGAGCCTCACATTCATTGCATTATTCACTGAATTATCAGAAAATCTACCCACATTAGCCCCAAATTGGTGAGTTTTTTGTTTTGTTTTTGTTGATTGATAAGAGGTGCATTTTGGGTTACTAATTTCAGAGATGTTATCATCTACTTGGAAACATTTCTACTAATCATCTTAATAGTCTCTCATTTCAAGGAGTAACTGTAATTAATGAAAACAAGTGAAACCTTCTAAAACCATAAAGCTTTCAAGAATAATGCAGCCACCTTTGGAAGTAAGAACCTGAGAAACTTCTAGGAAGGTTTCTTCAAAGTACTAGAGCAGGCAGCAGCCCAGGGCCACTTCTTTCTTTCTTCCCCATTTTCATCTCAATAGTTAAAACATCAAGATGGATAAAAATAATGTGGTAGCTAAGAGTGTGGGCCTTGGAGTGGATCAGCCCAGTCTTGAATCCTGGCTCTGTCGCTTTGGAGTTATTTAATGTCACTGCTTCAGTTTCCTTATCTGTAAAATGAGGATAGTGATAATACCACCTTCTTAGAGTTGACCGAGGATTAAATGGGTCATGTACGTAACGTGGAATCTGGTACAGAGAAGAACACTCAAAAGTGGTAGGTGGTTCGATAATGACAGTGAAGATGGTGGTGGTGGTAATGATGACGACAACGACGAGATCTAAGATATGGCACATCTTAGATCTGCTTTGAGAGCCAAGGAAGGACAGAAGATCACCCCCACCAGCAGTCATTAAGTGTAACAAGAGAGTATCTCAGTTTGTCACATCTTGCACAATCAATTTCTTAGGGCAAAGACTCTAAAATTATGTGAGTATTCTTATTCATAGTGATACCTGGAAGATACCAGGAATCTCTTGTTGTAATATCAGCCTTTCTTTCAACCTGTAATATTGTAATCTGAAAAGCAGAAATGGCTTTTGGATGATATAATCATGATGGAGCTATTGTCCAGAGTGAAAAAGATTGGAGGCATGAGATCGTTATGAAATGAGCACAGTTCCTCCACATTTACATAGCTGTTACTCACAGCTATTTAGTTTTCTTTGCATGTCTCCTGGGTTATTGACTGCTAGACAGCCCACTGTGGAGTTCTCGACTCACCTGATTTATCCCGTGAGCTTCTGCCTGTGAAAAAAATAGACAAATGTCATTGCCTTTCAGTGAGAGATCCCTAGAAATACACCTATTTTTTAACAATGTTAGATTTATTAGCTCACTGCACTAAGGGGGAACAAATACCATGGGAAGTGTGGGGTGGGGCATCTCGGCAAGAAGGTATTACAGAGAACTTAGGATAGGATTTGGGCTTAGCTTAGGTGATTTTGGGGAGTGTGCAAGAAAGTGGGGCTTGCTCTAGATTGGATGCTGGGCGAATTGTATGATTAGGTGTCTTAATGATTTTTATCTAGAAGGCAAGAAGCACAGAGTAAAGTTAAAACTGTGATTAATGAAAAAGTAGCAGTCACCCATATTAGCCAGAATTGGGGGAATTTGATCGTATCTGTGGTTGTACAATGTTCATGTTTTTGTCTGTGTTCAGACGTGGTTGTGAAGTGATCTTTTGTTTGTTTGTTTGTTTTACTCCTTCATGGTCACAGAGTAGCCTTGACTCATGTTGATATTCTTTGAAATTGTCTGCAGTTGACAGAAGAACACTGCAGGTTAGCTGCGAGTACCAGCTTGGCTCCCAGCAGCTTTTCTTATCTTTTTCTTAGAGTAAAGGGATGCCCAGGGTTGATAGGCATTGTCCCTTCTAATGGGAACAGTGAGCTAAATGAACATGTTGTTTTCAAAATAAAATCGTTAGTTCAAATGCCTTATCTGCCAAACATAGGTGTTAGTAGTGGCTGTCAGCACTGATGTATCTCCACTACCACTCCCCCCACTGCCCAGAGTCACTTTTCTGGCTGATGGTGTCTGCAACACACACCGTCTAGCTTTTCTAACAAGTTTCTCATTTTACTTTAGTTTTATTTTACTTTCAAACCTTAAATTTCCAGCAATGGAGTCATTTGGTTAAGAGATTTTATAGGTTGAGCCCTTTCAGTTGCACAGTAAATTTCAGGAGCTAAAATCCTTGCATCTTCTCATTCATTTGGCTATCTGAAAGATATCTAGCAATTCTGTGCTTAATTTAACATTCTTCCCATCTACTTTCTGCTGATCTTACAAAATTGACAATGATAAAACCATTATCAAACATAGGCAGCGATTTAGGAAACACCTCACAGAAAGAACCATTTTCTTTCTCATTTATGTTTTTATTTTTTCTTCTGTTTATCTAGTTATTCATGTTAGCAGGGGATGTTTTCTGTTATTAGTCTATTATCACCATTGTCAGCAGCAAAGCTTTTTTGAAGGAGGTTAAGTGGCTGTTGATGCTTAGAGGAGATTGAGCTGGACTGTGGCAGCTGGTCCGTTTTGGTGCTTCGTGGAGTCGGAGAAGCTGAAAATGGTGTAATCCTGGGGTTAAGATTTGGGAAGGGGATGGGGAACTCAGTGTGGTATTGGAAAACTGTGGAAAGTTCTAGAGTTAGACCTGGGTTTGAAACCCTTTGATATCGTACACTAGTATCTGTGACCCTCCCTAACTTCACTAAGTTAGTTTCCTCCCTAAACTTCACTTCCTTACTTATTAAATGGCAGAAATCATATCTACTCCATAGAATCATTGGAATTACATGAGAAAGCATATATTGCAGAAGTAAGCAGTGCCACAGAGGGAGAGAAGGAAGCATAAGAAACAGCAAACTCTAGAGGCAGACTGCCTGTCAAGAAATCATTTTATACAATAAAAGGCCTTACAGTATCAATATAAGTTGGTGCTTTATGGTCACATCAAAGAGTGTGTATCCCAACCAAAGGGAGAAATCTCACTTTGGTTTCCGTGAACAGTCCTTGGTTTAAGAGGAAACCAAAATCAAAACAAATGTTTTGAAGGAAGGCAACAACTTCCAAACTCAGATGGAGGCTTGGAGGGGGAAGGGCTGCACACATCATACTGTCATCAAACAGTTTTACTCTCTGCCGTTTTCTCCTTCTCCTTCCCCAAATGGCATCCTGTATGGGATGATAGCTAACAATTCTGGGACTGAAAACACACAAACAGTGGAGAAATTGTTCTCCACCATTGTGCTCCCAATCTAAAACTCTAGGCTGGCGATCACGACCTTTATTTCCTTATTGGTTGTAATTTAAGTCAGCCGAAGCATCTCCGAGCTTGGAGCAGCTCCCTCAGTCTTCTCCTCAGAGATGCCTGCCCTCAAGTGGACGCAACCCTCCCCTGCCCTCCCCACCAGGCACCCCTCTTGTTTCTTGGGCACAGCACTTAGCAGTGGTTGGAGGGGTTTGTTTGTTGGTTGATTTTTAAGTGATTCATGTTTTACTAAAAGCTAAGTCCTCTGAGGATGGGGATTCCAACTGCCTTGTCCTCAGTGCCTACAACAGCATCTGGCCCTTAATAGGCCCTCAGTGAATGTTTGCCGAATGCGCAGTTAAAGCTGTATTGAACAGCAAATAGCACATATTTATTCTGACGAAAAACCATTTTATTTATTTTTTTTTCTGAAGATTGGCACCTGAGCTAACAACTGTTGCCAATCTTCTTCTTTTTTTTTTTTTTTTCCTACTTTTTCCTCCTCAAATCCCCCCAGTACGTAGTTGTATATTTTAGTTGTGGGTCCTTCTAGTTGTGGCATGTGGGATGCCGCCTCAACATGGCCTAACCAGCAGTGCCATGTCCGTGCCCAGAATCCGAACCCTGGGCTGCCGAAGCAGAGCGTGAGGACTTAACCACTCGGCCATGGGGCCAGCCCCTAACCATTTTAAAATGAGAGCATGTGCTTAAACGTGGGTTTAAATCCTAGCTCTGCCACTTTGTATATGCCATTGGGTAAGTTTCTTACCCACTGTGAGCTCCATTAATCTCAATGTGAAACAGGGATAAATAAGAGCTAACTTTCAGAGTTGTTGAGGGCATCAAATGAGAATGTTATGTAAAAATCACCTAATAGAAGAAATTGATAAAGGATAATCATTAAAAGCATACACTATAGAGTCCAGCAGACGTGGTTGTGAATCTGTTCTGACTCGGTGACCTTGGACAAGTTACTTAACCTCTCTGTGAATCAGTTTCCTCATCTATAAAATGGGGATAAAGGGGTTTATAAATGTGGGATAGTGATACCCACCTCATAGAGTTGTTGTGAGGGTTAAATGAGATGATTCATGTAAAATACTTAGACAAGTGCCAAGTACACAGCAAACACTAGCAATGATAATCATTTTTAAAAATATTGCTACACTGCAGTTGCCATACAGTGACTTACAGTATACTTTTAAAATTAAACATTTAAAGTCCTAATTAATGCAATAAGACAAGAAAAGGTGTACTGATTCAGAAAGAAGACATAAAACTGTCTTTTTTTGCAGGTGACATATTGTCTATGTAGAAAATCCAAAGTAATTAACAAAAAAAATTCTTCTGCAATTGATAAGCAATTATGGCAAGATTGTAGGATACAAGGTTAATATACAATAGACAATCACATTCCTATATAACAGCAATAAACAAATGGAATTTGAAATTAAAAACATAATACCATTTATATTAGCACTCCCAAAAATTAAGTAATTAGGTAAAAATCTAACAAAATATGTAATAAGATCTATATGAGGAAAACTATAAAGCTCTAAGAAAAGAAATCAAAGAACTAAACAAATGAAGAGATATTCCATGTTCATGGATAGGAAGACTCAATATTGTCAAGACATCAGTTTTTCTCAACTTGATCTATAGATTCAATGCAATTCCAATCAAAATCCCAGCAAGTCATTTTGTGAATATGGACAAACTGAGTCTAAAATTTATATGGAAAGGCAAAAGACCAAGAATAGCCAATACAATATTGAAGGAGAAGAACAAAATTGGAGGATATACACTACCCAACTTCAAGACTTATTTTAAAGCTACAGTAATGAAGAGAGTGTGTTATTGGTGAAAGAATAGACAAATCAATGGAACAGATTAGGCAATCCAGAAATAGACCCAAGTAAATATAGTCAATTGATCTTTAACAGAGGAGCAAAGGCAATACAATGGAGCAGAAATAGTCTTTTCAACAAATGGTACTGGAACAACTGGACATCCACATGCAGAAAAAAAAATTAATATAGAAACAGACCTTAGACTCTTCACAAAAAGTAACTCAATCTGGATCATGGACCTAAATGTAAAACGTGAAACTGTAAAACTCCTAGTAGATAACATAGGAGAAAATGTAGATGACTGTGGATAGGTTGATGATGTTTTAGATACAATATCAAAGGCATGATCCATGAAAGAAGTCATTGATAAGGTGGATTTTGTTAAAATTGAAAACTTCTGCTCTACAAAAGACAATGCCAAGAGAATGAGAAGACCAGATACAGACTGGGAAAAAAATATTTGCAAAAGACACATCTGAACAAAGACTCTTATCCAAAATATACAGTGAACTTTTAAAACTCAACAATAAGAAAATTAAGAAGCCAATTGAAAAATGGGCAAAAGATCTAACAGACACCTCACCAAAGAAGATATACAGGAGGCAAATAGGCATAAAATGATGCTCATCAACATCGTGTGTCTTTAGGGAACTGCAAATTGAAATAACAATGAGATACCTTTGTACACCTATTAGAATGGCCCAAATCCAAAACACTAAGGACATCAAATGCTGGTGAGGATGTCAAGCATCAGGAACTCTCATTCATTGCTGGTAGGAATGCAAAATGATACAGCCACTTTGGAAGACAGTTTGGAAGTTTCTTACAAAACTAAACACTCTTACCACATGATTCAGCAGTTGCACTCCTTGGTATTTACTCAAATGAGTTGAAAACATATGTTCACATAAAAACCTATACATGAATGTTTATAACAGCTTTAGTCATAATTGCCGAAGCTTGGAAGCAACCAAGATGTCCTTCGGTAGGTGAATGGAAAAATAAACTGTGGTGCATCCAGACAGTGAAGTATTATTCAGCACTTAGAAAAACCAAGTGATCAAGCCATGAAAAGTACTGCATATTACTAAGTGAAATGAGCAATCTGAAAAGACTATATACTCATGATTCCAACTATATGACATTCTGGAAAAGGCAAAACTATGGAGATAATAAAAGGATCAGTTGTTTCCAGGGGTTTTTAGGGCAGTGAAACTACTCTGTATGATCCTATCATGGTGGATACATGCTATTATCCTGTTGGTTTGAAACCTCAGGAGCTTTCTGGTGAAATCTGAAGCTGGCTTCCATACACAGAGGGCAAGGAGAGACTGAAGAAAGAGGCAGACCACCCCAGATTGGTAGGTGGCAGTTTTAATAAGCAAGGGAACTTACATACAAGACTTGTCTTGGGCAGCTGCAAGACTAGAGATCTCTGCACCCGCCTGCCAGAATCTTAAAAAGTTTATATAGAGGACTTAATAGGGTTCAGTCACGTATTCTGTCCAGATGGTCTCAGCAACACATTGCTCTGTCAAGGCTGCATCCTTGAAAATGGCTTCCATGGCTGGGAACGGTGGGCAGAATAGACATTCCAGGCACAGAGAAGGGGGTGAGGAGCCTCTGATTGCCCAGGTCCAGCCCAGGGGTCAACTAACAGTCACATCCTTTAGATGACCTCCCCCAACATATACATCTGTCAAAGCCCATAGAAGGTGCAACCCCGAGAGTGGACCCTATTGTAAACTATGGACTTTGGGTGATAAGATGTGTCAGTGTAGGTTCATCAGTTGTAACAAATACAATCCTCGGATGCGGGAGAAGGGGTGTATATGGGAAATCTCTGTACCTTGCTCTCAATTTTCTGTCAAGCTATAACTGCTTTTAAAAATAGCCTATAAGAAAACATTTAAATATAATAGAAAACATTTAAAAATAAATAATTGTGCAATCATGCATTTATAACCGCCTTCCTTTCCTCATTTTCTCTTTTCATTCCTCTTTCATTTCTATCTTCCTTCTATCCTCTTGTTTTTCCATTGTCCTTTTATTACTTTGTTAAACAAAAGGAAGGAAGAAGAATGGATGGATGAATGAGTAGGTGAGTGGATTTGACACTTTTACACATTTTTCTTAAGAGTCTAAGGTTGAAGCATAGTTAAAAGGAAGGTAATCCTCCTCTAAATAGATTGTGTTTTTCTTACATATTTTCTCCACTGCTTGGCATATGGTAATTTACATTTCATTAAGAGTGGCTCTCTTATTACTCTGAAATTTGAAAGTCACTATTTCATCTGTGTTTACCAAGCACCATTTTTATTCACTTGTTCTTTCCAAACGCAAAGTAGATATCTGTCTATATGAATCAATACTTTTCAGAGTCTGCAAATTGAATGAGGTGCCCACTCAGCAGACCACCTTTGCAAATTAAAACATTTGAACACAGAAACCAGGAAGGAAATCTCTTGTAATCACATGTAGCCATCAAGTAGGTTAGAGATCAGGTGGAATACCTGTGTGTAAATGACAAACAGTTGTAAAGATCCTTTTTCCCTATAATCTTCATATATTACTACAAAGACTTTTGCACGCTGATTTTTGGTTCAGATGACCTTTGTTTTCTTCTATCTTGTAGTAGTACTTTGGATATCCTAAGTGACCTATTATTACATTTAACTACAATGTCAGTATAATTTGTAAAGATTTTTTTATTCGAGTCACTTAAGAAATCTCAATACAGGTTGCCCCTTCCTCTGCCTCTTAACTTTCTACTGTACTGAAACTAAATTCCCCTTAGTTCTTTCAGACAAAAAAGTTGAAACAATCTGTCAAGCTAATGTGAAGAGCCAAAAGGACTGGAGCGCATTAATTTTAGCATCCAATTGTGGTTAGAATTTCCCATGGGAAAGAGAAGAACATCTTCATTTAAGGACATGGCCCCGGTTCTCCTTGGTATAGAGTGACCTTCTTTGACAATCCTTTGCAACTGCTTCAGACTCAAAAGAGAAATTGCCTCTACCTGGGAGTGTTAGATTTGTTAATATTAGATATTAAAAGAATTCCTATAATCAAAGAATGCAATCCTATTATATTAGCAAATCTCTCTATGTAAGGGTTATACAACCATATCTTTCCAAACTTTAGTGCATTAAAGGAACTTTGAGATATCATGACATAGAAATCAATAACCTGTAGTTTCTTTTTTCACTTTATTTCTTATGACAATATATCCAAACCAGAAAGAATAATGTAATGAACCTGAGTGTACCCTCCCATATCACCCAGCTTCAATATTTAATCACCATGTGACCAATCTTGTTTTATTTATACCCCTAGCCACTACACACACTCACACAATTATTTTAGAGCAAATACCAGACATCATATTATTTTATCTGTAAGAATTTTAGGATGTATCTCTTAAAAAGCAAAACTTTATTTTTTTAAACATAACCACAATGTCGTTATCATTACACATACA
Organism: Equus quagga; assembly: GCF_021613505.1. NCBI lineage: Eukaryota > Metazoa > Chordata > Mammalia > Perissodactyla > Equidae > Equus > Equus quagga. The sequence goes on from NC_060278.1 coordinate 70,646,389, forward strand.
CACATCCTAGGAATTAACCAATCTCTCAGCATAAACAAATATCCAGTCAATGTTCATGCCACATCAATTTTCTCTCTTTATTTTCCAATGGATAAATCAAGGCTCAGATTATATCCACATGTAGTATTGGTTGATCCATCTCTAAAGTGTCTAATAATCTGTAGGTTTCCCCTCCCTCTTTTTTCTTCACCATCTGTTGTTGGAGAAACCATGTCATTTATCCATTGAATTCTCATATTTCATACTTTGCTAACTGCCTCCCCATGGTGTCATTCACCATGCTCCTCTAGTCCTGCGTTTTCTGAAAACCAGTAGTTAGATTGAGAGGCTTGATCAAGTTCAGGTTTGATTTTTTCTTTTTGGCAAGAACACTATATAGGTGGTAATGTTGTTCCCATTGCATCTCAGAGGAAGCGTGTGATGTCTGGTGGTCTGTCTCTTGTAGCGTTTGCTGCCTTCATTAAAACAATTCTGTGACAATGGCAGTCATTGTCCATGCTCAGGGCTACTTCACATGCCCAGATTGAGCCTGCCCTGCTTGTGTCATCTATGGTTCTTGTCTTGAAAGAGCTCACAGTCCTGTCAGAGCAGAGACAACTCAACAAGTGATTACAGGCCACTGTCGTAACTATGGGGATAGTGATGAACTGCCTTTGTGGTTTTGAGAGGATGTGCTTCCCAAAGCAGTGGTTCTCAAACCTGTCAAGCTGATCTTTCAAATTATCTCCAGCAGCTTTTTGAAAGATGCAGGTTCTCAGACTTTGTTCCAATATATTCTGATATAGCAGGACTAGGCTGGGACCCAGGAAATCCGAACCTATTGTGGAAAGATGAGACTGGTACAGGGGTAGACAGGGAAGTAAAAGTAAGATCCTAAAGCCATCTCCGTGACTTCGGACCTGATCCAGAGGAAAGTGAGGAGCCAATGGAATGTTTTAAGCAGACACGTGGAAGGATGAGATTTTATTACTGTGGAGAGAATGTGTGGGAGCAGGGGAGATGGGAGGCAGGAAGGGCAATGACCAGGCTGTTGCTCTTGTCAGGTAAGGTATGACTGTGGCCTGAAGGAGGATGTGATGGCAGTTGGGCTGAAGAAAAGTGGGGATATTAGAGAGATACACAGGAGGTACAATTAGCATGGCTTGTTATTCAACTGAATGAGAGCTGGGGGGTGATGATGAAATTAGTATGAATGCCGAAGACCCTGGACGTTAATCTTAACAAGACAGTGAAATCCAGTATTAAATATATTTGTGAATTTTACGTTTCTACACACAACCCATGGTGTTGAAATAGTGCCTTTTTGCCACTCCACTAATTTAGTGTTTGGAAACTGCATTAGTCAGTATTCTTCAGAGAAACAGAATCAATAGAATGTATGTATATGTGTGTGTAAAGTCATTTATTATAAGGAATTGGCTCACGCGTTTATGGAGAGTGAGAAGTCCCAAGATCTGCTCTCCACAAGCTGGAGATCAAGGAGAACAAATGGTGTCCTTCCAGTCGGAGTCCAGAGGCCTGAGAACCAGGGGAGCTGATGGTGTAAGTTCCATTCCAAAAGCCAGCGGTTTTGAGACCCAAGAAGAGCTGATGTTTCCATTCAAGTCCAATGTCAGGAAAAGACCAATGTCCCAGTTCAATGCAGTCAGGCAGGAGGAGTTCCCTTTTACTCATGGGAGGGTCAGCCTTTTTGTTCTCTTCAGGCCTTCAACTGATTTGGTGATGCTCACCCACATTAGCGAGGGCAATCTGCTTTACTCAGTCTATTGACTCAAATGTTAATCTCATCCAGTAAGGCCCTCACAGACACAGTAGGATAATGTTTCACCAAATATCTGGGCACATGTAGCCCAGTCAAGTTGGCACAAAATTAACCACGACAGAAGTCATTTCTGTTCCCCCCAGATACAGCCGCAGTGGCACTTTTCCTGTTTGTTGAGCTTTTGAGATTCTAATATCAATCCCAATTACAGTCCCACCTCATGCACAGTCCTAGCATTGACTCAGCAACATCTGTCATCTCCCCAGCTCCCGTGCTCGTTTACAAGGTCTTTGGGGCTCAACAAATCTATAGCAGAGATTCTCCAGCTCCTTCCTATTTATGGAAATAGCATCAGGTGAGAGCACTGCAGCACAGCTCAAGACGGCAGGCTTCAGAGCTCTGCGCTCTGTTCAGTGTAGAACATTTTTTATTTCCCTGGTTACTTTTAAAAGCAAAAAGAAATGAGGCCTGAACATTGCAGTGTTAAACAGCTGGAGGGTTGTTCTGCCCTGCTCCTAGATCCAGCGAGGCATCACTGTTTGTTTTCTTTTATTAAATGTCTCATTGCCTCTGAAGCAGAAGTAGCTGTCGCAAGTGGCACAGACGAAGGAGCATGCAGCACAGCTCACTCCTCTGTCGCCCGTACCTGGAGGTAGCTTGCCTGCTTTGTTCAGAGGCAGATGTTAGCTCCAAGTTACTATTGACCTTACTGTTTACTCTGCTTAATTAAATACTATTTTAATATTTTCTCATTCTGCCTCCCCTTACATCTTACATTCATGCTGCTGCACAACAGGAGCAAGAAGGGAAGGTTTTAAAACTGAAGCACTTAATTAGCTCCCAGGCCCCAGGGGAAGTGTCAGATGGAAACAGAGCTAAGAGTAGGGGAAGAGAATAGCAGGAGATACGATGATTGATGGTAGAAAAAACAGTGACCACCTTCTGATTATGCCTGAATTATTGTTTTGGAATTAGTGACCATTTTGATTCTAGTAGCATTCCTGTTTATTCAGTTAGAGTTGCGTATTTCTGCCAGAGCTTTTTTTTTTTCTTTCCCCCCAGTGCACACATCATCCTGGGTGAGGATGAAGGGATGGCCCATCAGTAAGGTTCTTAGTCCCTTCCTGGCACCATCATGCGATCGGATTGTCATTTAGAGCCCCCTGATTTTGTTGTTTTAAATGCAGTCACAATCTTGTTAATACTCATTGGAGGAGGGGACATACAGTGACATATTATTAATTTAGAATAATAAAGCATGATATAATAAGATATAATTATATGGATTTGATTGTCTATAGATAGAGCTCTAATTTATAAATATAGTTATAGATGTATAATATAGATGTAGATTATAGCTGTATAGGTTCTAGATGTGATAGAGACGCCAATGACAGATATAATTCAATATTGTATATAGATAGAGTTATATAGTAGAATAAAATAAGAATCCACTTTTGTCATAAAAACATAAAACACAGGAGTTTGTGGAAATGATTGCAGCATAGCCCAGCCCCCGGGGACCTTAGCACTGGCAGCTCTTCTGACTTGGTCCCGTGGAGACGCCACGGTCCGGCCAAGTGGATATTAGCTAAGACAGTGGGCAAGTTGGGAACTTATGGGCGGCTCTTCGTCTTCTGAATGCTCTAGAATCATTTTGATGACAGATACAGGTAGGCCCAGTGCATGAGCCACGTTCTCCTGAGTTCTTATCACCTAACGTTGCAATAAAACTTGCATTTTAAATTCTTTAAAACTGCTTGTTTCCCCTTAGGCAAATAATGAGTAAGCTTGCTGTAAATCAGAAAGTCCTCATCAGAAAAGGAGATGCTAAAGACACAGTAAGAACACTGGGGAGGAAACAAAGCAGCTGGAGCCAGGAGCAAAGACCGACTACCCCAACAGCCTGGCCCCCCAGGTGGATAGCAGGCTCCACTAAATGAAGGGCTCCCTCTTAGCAGCTAAAGCCAGGATCCCCATTAATCACCATCACCCCGCTCCCATCTCATAGCTGACACATGTCGTGTGCCCCATGTCCCCTTCACATACCGTGGTATTGGCTGTGACCATGGCAGACAGTTCCACTGTGTGCTGGCAGCATCCCACTGGGGCTGTGAGCCTTCTCCGAAGCTGAGGCAGCTCCCTCAAGCCGTGACCAGGCCAGTCCATGGTTGGAGGGAGGTAAGGCCCTGGAGGTGACTCTCCAGCAGTGAGAGTTGAAAGTCTCTGGACAGGTGTGCCTGCCTCCCGTCCTTCACAGGGTCCATTCGGAGGCACATGCCACATGCTTCTCACAGCGTCCCCAGCAGGCCTGAGTCTAGGCACCTGCAGCAGGAACCCACTGACAACACCCCCTGTGTTGGTTTTTCTCCTTTTCCCTCTCTCACCTTCCCTCCCCTTTGCTCTACGGCCAGGATCACCCCTAAGTAAAGGACCTCAGGTCTGCTTTGAGAGGATCTCACACTGAGTCACTTGCCCACAGGGAGCTGCTCTTGTGGGTTGGGCCTATATCCATCTGACCATTTTTCCATGAGTGTGTGTATGTGTGTGTGAGTGTGAGAGAGAGACGGACAGAGAACCTATTGCTGTGTTGTGTACATATGTAGTTTTCAAAACGTTTTTTAAGTCACTGTCATTGTGGATCTGCTGAAATCGTTCTCTGGGCTTCTCTGAAGAGCACTCTCTGCCCTCTGTTTGACGCCCCCTTCTCTCTCCCCAGCAGCAACCTTTCAATACTTTTTGGTATTTTCCTCCAAACTAAAATCGCATTTCTGTTGCTTCTTGATTTTTGTTTTAATCTGAGGTCTTATCTATTGACGTCCCACTGTGGACGGTGGTTCCCTAACATGCACCCCAAACCCCGATGTCCTTAAACAGGCAGAGCACTTGCCATTCCCTGCTCAGCCTTTCCACACAGTGTGTCAGGAGTACACGCGAGCAGCTTATTTGCTTGCTTCGTTTATTGTGTCCTGACCACTAATTCAACTTCAAATGCCTGGTCAGTTGTACGAATCTCTTCTGAAGACATTGACCATCAGGTATTTCATGAATACAGCCTCCTTGAAGAAGTCTATCCTGGAAACTTCATGCCTGTTGGAGTCAAACGGAGTCACATCTGCTCTTATCTCCCTTCTCCATCATCCTTTGCTCTCTCTTGAATTGTTGCCCCTGCTTTCTGTGCCCTGGGTTTTTCCCCCTTTCTTGATTTGCTCCTTCATTCTGTTGGAGCACATCTCTAGTAGCTTCCTGAGAAAGGATGTAGAAGAAGTAAATTTCTAGAGAGATGTCTGAAAGTATCTTTCCTCACCAACACACTAGCTAGATATATTAGCTGGAAACCATTTTCTTTGAGAATTTCAAAGGGCTTGCTTCATTATCTTCTAACTCTCTGCTGTTTAGCAGTTAAAGCCATTTTGATTCTTGATCCTTTGTTTGTGATATGATCCTTCTCTCTCCCCTACCAGAAGCTTGTAGGGCCTTTCCTCCATCTCCCGTGTTCTGAGCTTTCACAGTTGTGCTTTGGTAAGCACTCCATCACTTCTGCTGCACTTACCTGCGTGGCCCTCATCTCTCTCACGTCCTTCATCTCTGGGAGGTTTTTGTGATGACTTCCTCTCTTAAAGTTTTTTCTTTTGTTTCTTTCTGAAATCCCGTTTGTTTGTGTTGAACCTGCTGGTCTGGTCCTCCTCTCATTTTCCTCTCTCCTCTATTTGCCATTTCTGTTTCTGTTGGTCCATCTCCACAGATTGTTTGAGAAGCCTGGAGCTTTGTGGTCCACCCCACTCCTTCTTCGCTTGTTGTAACATTCCACTTTCTATTGTATCTTCTAGTGTTGTTATAAACCTGAAGGCCAAGCTTCTTGCTCCCTGAAATAGTCAATTTTGTTTGTTTCCACTGATGTCTGCACAGTTCCTCTTTATACATTTCCTTTGTTGCATCTGGCCAAAAGACGTGCTCAAAATTCTTCCTGCACATTCATTTATTTTAAGAACTGCTGTCTCTGTCCTGTCTCCACTAAGTTCTCTACTCACTGTTTATATATACATTTGGAAATCACCTTTTCTCTTTTATAAAGCCTTGCCCCATTTGCATTTGGCTTTCTTGAAGATGCTTAGTTCGCCTTAAGTCCATTTATTCAGATTTGTTTCCCAAATAAATTGTGCTTTTCTCAGATGAAAGGTGCTCACCATGGCCTGTGCCAGTGAACCTACAGCCTGTTTTTTGTTACCTTTGTAAAGTGCATCTTTATTTTAGAATTCAGCTAGTTGGTTTTTTCCCTTGGCAATCTTTTTTTCTTCCATACGTGTGTTAATGAATCACAGCATATGTTGCAGCCCTTTGGGACAATATTTGGGGGAAACAAGTGGATAGAACATCAGTTTGTTCCAATTCCTTGTAACTTTTTATCTTCATTGTTTGCCCATGTTAAGCTCCCCTCCAGTTTTAGATAGACTTATTTCTATTCCCAGCAATTCACTGCAATGCATTTACATTTACATATAGAGTATTCATTCCAGTCAACCAAAAAAAAAATTGTTTCTCTAATCTGTTTTCTAATTGCGATCACCTGTTTCATATTATTTATAAGTAATATTAAGAAACTGGTATTGAAATTAAGAAAGCTTTTGTTAATCAAAGTTACAAATGGTAGTAAATGAAGGCGTCGCCTTTTGCTCCATGGGTTTCTGTAGCCGGCTGGGATCAGATCCCCAGGGGATCGCAGGGCTTTAGCTGAGTGTCCTGAGCCACCGAGGACCCTGTCTGCTCTTACTGTTTCCATGGTCTGGGCTATTTGCACTTCTTGGTACATGTTGTTGCCAATTCATCTTTCCTTTTCTGTTTATAGTGCTTGTCTTCCAGTTCACAAAACTGCATTGATTTGCAGTTTCTTATTTGAAAGAATCTGGGCAAGTTCAAGTAATAGGTCAGTCAGTATAAACTGTCAGTTCTTACTTTGAAAGGCAAGTTTCCTTGTGGCAGAATCTGTGGATGTCAAATTAGCTAAAATTAGCCCATTATTTTTTAGATTAAATGGCCCCATAGTTTTCTGCAAGATCCCCTAGCTAGTGAGATTTCTTTGTGATCTGTAAGACTTTCTTTCCATCCACATTTGCCAGTACTTCTTTTTGCCTTTCACTGCACTACTTGCACAGCCTTTCAGTTGAGAACAGCCACAGATGCTGGAAGTTTTGTCACCTGAAGGCCTGCTGCTTGCACGGTTTTCAGGCTTCTTGGGTGCTGAGCGCAGCAGACGCGAGGGTCCAAGGAAGCTCTTGTTTAGTCACCTGCCCAGCCGGCAGCGTTCTTCACTTCTCTTCCGCAGCAGCTTCTTAGACTTTGACAGATGTCCAGGATAGTTTTAAGTTTTTAAGTTTGGCTTTGAAGCATAAATTCTTTGATAGGCTTCCTTCTCTATAGTAATTTAGTAAATAACCTTTGTTCAAGAGAAAGTTTTGCTTTCTATGAAGTTTTGCTGCAAGGTAAGCTCCTAAGGAAGTGAACTTCGCATTGTTTATCAAGATTTATTAACATTCCCTAAGAGCCATTAACCCATTGGTCATCTAATGGACAGTGTCTTATGAGCAAAGTCCTGTGCAGGAAGTACATGTATTCAGTGTATATCTATTTTAACTTAGATGCTAAATTCTGTAGATAATATCTATTTGGTAAAGAAATTTATTTTCATTTCCATGTATCAAGTATATACCTATTCCATCCTGTTTTAGAATGAGAAATGTTCTGTTAGAGAATTTTCAATCTGGCTGTTCTCCCTGCCTTCACCTTCCCTGACATAAAGCCTCGGTCATTGTCGCAGTGAAGGGGATCATTGGTGCAGATAATCCAAATCCCCAGTTAATCCTCTATGTGGGGTGGGGTCACAGGCCCACCGCTCAGGGCCACAGTCCTCATCACACCTGGGGTATGACCATGGCTCCCCCAGGACGTAGGGCAGTGTGTGGACACTGAGGAATAATTCCCCAGGCAGGATAATCTGCAGGGCAAATAGTCCCACAGGGATCATCAGGAGCCCCTGGTCCAGAGAATAAAAAAGGGGCAATGGGTCTTGCCTCCCTGAGTCTGAAAAGCGTACTCTTTTCCAGGTATTCAGAGACTTAGTCTTATTCAGTGGTGGCCCCATCCAAGGCCAGCCAAAGAAAACTTGCCATGGATACACAAACGACCTTAGGTCAGACCTTAGAGGCACGGATTGTTCTGCTCAACTGCAGCCACAGCTGGCAGAAAGGACGAGAAGGTCGTTCAGCGTTTCCGAAGCCTCTCTCTGCATCCAGGTCTCGGCTTTTACTAAAAGGGAGAATTGGGGATGCCACTGATTAATGTGCAACGACTTCTTGATTCTTGAGTTTTTTAGGACCTGGGTCTTTGAATTTAAGTACATTATAGCCGAGAGGTACCACACAACAAGATTCTCATTTGAAAGTCTGCCAGTCAAATCGGTCATTTGGAACACTCATTCTCTCTCAGAATGCCAGGAACCTCTTTGAAGGTTTCCTCCATGCAGGAAGGAATCGTGAGCTTAGAAACAAAGAAAAGAATAGTTGTGTTTTTTCCCCCAGATGGCACTTTTCGGAATCTCAGTATCCAAAATGTAGCTTAAAATGAGCTTTTGGGGGATCGTTAATTTACCCGGTATAGGTTAGATTTTTTTATTATTTTTAATATGGTTCCCAATTTTGAAAAAATGTTAGTTCTTCCTTACTTTAAAGCAATTCTTCAAATAAAGGGTCTGCCAATATCTGATATAAGGTGACTTTAGAAAACAACCATTCCAATACTTGCTGTCTTCCACTTTCCTTTGAAGGGGAAAACATTAAAGTTAAATACTTCCACCTTTTAAGCCCATGTGTTTCTAGATATCTAAAAGAGGAGAAAATTAACATACTTGCCTATTAACTCCCTGAGGACAAAGCTATGTAGATAATAAGGTGAATTGGGCCCTGCCCACTTTACAGACAGTAGCTCATTTAATCTTCTAATCTTAAAAAGAAGATAATATAATCAAATGAGGAAGCTGAGGTGCAGAGGCCTTCAGGGACTTCTCCAAACCCCTGTGCTGTAATGTCGCCCATGCCCAGCACGGTGGCTGCATGGTTGCTGAGTGCCGAGGAGCCGGCTCGCAGTGTGAAGTTAGACTCCAGCAGGTGTACAGTCTAAACAGGCCGATGGAAGCCTCCAGGGCTCTCTTCTGGCCTCGCCACCAACTCCGTGCTGAGGAAGTTGGGTTGCTATGCATCAATGTTTAGCCTGTTAGCAATCTCCTACCTCGATCCAAAATACCAATAAACAAAAGTCAAAGACACCAGGTGAGCACTAGAAACTGGCCTACCCCCACAGCATCCTCCCATTTTTTGCTTCAACCAAATGAAGCTGAGAGTAGGGCCTACCAGACTGTTTGGAAGCTATTTGCCTACTTTGTTAGAGCTGACACATGTTGTGCTTCTGGCTCACAGGTGCAGGACAAACTCAATTCCTCTCTTCCCCTCCAGGATCCAAAAAGATGGGACTGGTATTGACTTGTGCTCTAGAGAAAAAAATCAATCAGCTTCATGGTCCAAGCAGATTCTGGGCTTTCTAACGTGGCTTGTTCGTGGAGTATCACCCTAAGCTTGCTGGTCGGCCAGGTCATCATGGCCGTTAAAGCTACTTAATAACCCGAGCAAGCACGTCAACCTGTAAAAATTGAATATCACATGGACTTTAAATGCACATTGCTTATAAAATTTTTAAAGCTTGCTGGATTTTATTAGAATATGTGAACCAGACTGAGTATATTAAATTTATGAGCCCAATTGATGCAGCACCATAATAATTCAATACAATATGCTTATGTCATTAAACTCATAAAAAAGATTCTCTGAATAGCTGTAATGAATAGTTCTGATTCTGTAATCACAGACTAACATTTTCACCCTGATGAATTTTAACCAGGAGCTCTCAGAATTCTCTATAACATCAAGAAATAAATGCCACATTTCAAATGATAACTACTTATTTCAAGTATTTACTTTAAAGCCTAAGATAGATAGAAAAGAAGTACCTGCTAAGACAGAATTATTCATTAGAAATACTAAAAAGGTTGGAAGAGGTTGGCATTCAGTAGAATAGAACTGTAATTTATGCTTGGTCATAAATTATAGATAGAAAGCAAAGTAACTTTTTTTTATCCTGCTTTGACTTAATTTCATTTATTCCTTCATCTCTTACCTTATTCCCACACACATGTACTTTGGTTATCTGTCACTGTGTAATAAACTACCCCGAAACTTAGTGCCTTAAAGCAGCCGCCTTTGTATTGCTTTTGGTGCTGTAGTTCTGGAATTTGGGCAGGGCTCAGCCAAGTGGTTCATCTTTTCCAAGTGTCAGGTGTCAGGTCAGGCCACTTGTATGGCTACATTCTGATCATGGCTCCGCTAAGGACTGGGCTCAGCTGGGGCACCAGAACCTGCAAGGTGGCCTCTTCATTCACAACATTACCTCTGGTGCATTCTTTCGGTTAAAACAAGTAACAGGTTCCACCCAGAAGGCCTGGTGGGACTCCGTGGGTCAGAGAGAAGAGAGACCACCAGCACACGGTGCAGGACCCCCAGTGTGAGAACGGGTAGAGAGCTGATCGGTGAGCAGTGCATTCCAGGAGTGTGTCCCCCAGGTTGAATGGGCCACACATGGTACACAGTCCAGTCCTGCTGGACCATCGGTGGTGCCCCTAGCTCTGCTTCCTTGCCGTGAAACAGTGTACATGCTCTCCCCACTGCCTGGAACAGCCTTCCTCCAGTATCTTCCCCCAATATCTTCATCTGCTTGCTTCTTACTCACCCCTCAGGTCTTGGCATAAATGTCTCCAATACCCAGGACTAGGCTGGGTGCTGTTTCTAGGTGCTCCAAAAGCATCTCATCCCTGTTTTCTTGTAGCCATATTTTAATTACTGCTTTACCTATCCATGTCCCTGTGAGGCCTGCAAGTTATTCAGGACAGGAACTGTCTTGTTTAATTCACTACTAAACCCCCAGCAGCGCTGGCATGTAGAAAGCTCTCAATAAATATTTGTTGGGTGTGTGAATGAAGCATGAAGAGAGAGGAGTCAACAAAGAACAAACCTTGATCCAGTCCTTAAAAGATAAGTAGAATTTAGATCATGGGAGCAGAGCACCAGTAAGAACGATTCTGAACACTGAAGGGATGGTGCAGGGCAGCCCAGGCACCTTGTGAGGCCAGGCACTGTGTTTTATTCGACACGGGACACCCAGTGTCTGGCACACTTCGTGTAGAGCAGGTGTGCAGTAACTGTGTGGTGGATGAATGAGTTGTTTGAATGAGACTGTCCTAATTTCATCAGCGTATAGAGGACATTTGGGGCATGTCTGGAAAGGAACCCAGCATATTTGATCCAATGGAGACAAATTTTAGGATTCCTAAATAGCCAGAGAGAGATGTGCAGACTAGAATTTATGAGAGTTTAGAACTGGGAAGACTTGACTGAGTGAATAATATTGACCCCACTGGATCGATTCATGACATGGCCCATGGTGATCAGATCTCTCTCCGGTCTGGAACCATCCCAGTGTGTGTTCATCTGGGCTTACTCTATCTTCAGAGCCCATCAGTCGATGGTGAATTTTCCAAGTGCTGCAAGGTAGATGACACCTCTAAGTCTTATTAGACTCATAATGTTGCCTTAAGCAACCACTGTGGCTGATGACTTCTAGAAATGAGGGATGCCATTGAACTATCTTCCCTGTTAATATGTCACAATGGAAAAGGTGGATAAGGCCCTGTTACATTTTAAAGAACATTTCAATTTTAATAATTTCAATAACTTTAAATTAAAATGTGGACTTAAGTAAAAATATTGTAAAATGAAGAGGGCTCCACAACAATGAGATGGGTAGAAAACAGAGTGTCATAGCTGGGGTGATATATTGCACGTGAAATAAGCAGTAGGCTGTGGTTACAGTCATGAGCCCTATTAAAAAAGACACTTTTTAATTGCATAAAGTGGTCATGATTTTATCCCCCTGCTAATTAAAATAGAGGAGCCAAAAGATAAGAAGTTAAGGTCTTCCAAGTGCTTCTGTGGCCCATCCTCATGCCTATATCTTCTACACACACACACACACACCCCCCCCTACACAGAGTGGTTGATTGAAATTCAAAGTAAATTCTGAGAGCCTACGTGAACATGGTATGGACAGCCCCAAAGAGAGGGGCTGCATTTACATTTACATTTACACATTACATTTCAGCCTTGAAGGAGTGCGCCTTAAGGATTATATTTGCTGTTGTTTCTCCTGAATTTGAAGAGCCAGTCATTTTGTCAGCTTCTTATAGTCTGTAGGTCTTGGCTAAGTCACTGCCTCTTGGGATCTCAGTCTCCTCATCTGTAAACAAAGGATACGTATACCTGTCCTCCTCCTCTTCAGTGTGTCTTGGGGGTCATCTGAGCTCATGAACTGGGAATGGCTTTGTACAATGTGCCTGCAGACCCAAATCCAGATTCAGGGGCCTCTGTGTTCTCCTTCAAGTCCTGCTGTTCCCACACAGAGCCCTACACCTGCTGGTCTTGCTCCCTTGTTCACGTTGTTGGCTGAGCCTGGGTACCACTCCTCCCACCGTCCCTCTTTTCCCTAGTCTCAAACCTTCCCTTCTTTCTAGATCCCAGACCTGAAAGGGAATGGCTGCAAGATGAGAGGGGCCACACCATTTAACACCCTGCTGATGTCACTAGTTTTTGCCTAGATGGACCATAGAGCACGTGGTCAGTCCCTATGACCAGACTAGCATTTCATCCAGAAGCTCCAGAGTTGAAAAGAAAAAACCAGCAGAGGCTGTCTAAAGACCAGCTTATGCCCAAGTTGTTCCAGTAACTTCAGTACTTTTCCTTTCAGACTGAAATTGTATTGTAGGTCACAAGTGAATCGTGTTAACATAATGATCTTCATCAGGAATGTCTACAGTGAAATAGCATGTAGCAGCACATTCTGCTTTCCTTCTTTTCCGTGATGCTGTGTATTGATTGTGGTACCAGGCTAAAGCTCTAAAGTAGTTGACTGAATTCTTGCTGAATTGCCCTGTATTGCTGTAGGGAGTATGTTTCTCCTCTCAGAACTCATTAACACAGCCAATAGACCACATTACCCTGTGTTGTGGTTCAAAAGATTAAAATGTTTAGTTGTTGTCTTTCGAAATGGTGTTGGAATTTTAAAGATTGGCCTGTGTGTATATCAGGTTCTGGGGCAGGAGCCTTCCTGGTAAACGCTTGGCTGGGGATGTTCCGCTAGGGTGTGCTGTGAATAGGAAAAATTCACCAGCCTCTCTGCCCTACGTCAGCCAGATAACCAATCCCCAAAGAAGGGAAAGGTGCTTTTTCAGAGGGAATGTGAGTGTTGTTTGAGAAGGCAAATGGAGTCAAGACAGTCAAAAAATGGCCAGTGCCCACCAAGGCTCTGTGAGTGAGATATCGGAGCATGAGCACAGCTGCATGGGACTCCTGTAGAAGAGTCTAAGCCTTACAGGAAAGAGGTCTTTCCCCATGCTTGTATGAAACATTAGCTCTAGAGAACGCAGCGCCCACTGGTCTCTATGAGAGCACCTTCAGGCCTGGGCAAGGCAGCTTATCTGGCCCAAGCAGCCAAGATGCCCAGTGTAGATGGCCTTGCCCAGTGAGAGACAGCAGTGCCCAGAGAAGAGGGCATGGCAGCCCCTGTGGATGGCAGCCTGGTGAAGGAGACCCAGCCTCTGGAGTGGGATGATCTGGATGCAAGTCCTGGCTCTTCCACTTCCGTGCTCTGTGATGGTTAGGGCATTATATTAGCTTCCTGGCCCTCAGTCTCTACATCTAGAAAATGAAGATAATAATAGTCCCTACCTCATAAAGTTGTGGTGGTGATTAAATGAGACAGACCATTAATAGTTCTCACTGTGCCCAGTACATTGCAAGCCCTTCATCAACGGCCCCTCCATAAAGTAATGCGATGGGAACTGCTCAGCCTGGTGTGTGCCCTCGTTCCTCCTGAGGAAATTCTCGGAGGAGTCTTGGCAGGGTAGAGTTACAAAAGGACCACTTTGGAAAGAAGGGGTCAGGAGCCTGGCGTGGGGCGTCTCTGACACCTTCCCTTGGTGTCTCTTGGCCTCCCCTTTAAAAGCTCTCAGGCCCTCTGCGGATTTTGTCTTTGTTTTGGGGGGATTTTAAAAGCTTGTGCCAATTCAACACTTTTTTTGCAACTGACCCCTGGGGGCCCATCTCTCCCAGTTACTTCTACACCCTGTTCACTGCGCCTCCATAGACTGACTTTAAAAACAATAAAATACGCCCACCACCTGCAGAAGAAAGGCTCTTCGTGAAGTCAAGGCTCTGTCAGTACCGAAAGACCCTTAAAGGTTAGCCATCTAAGTTCGACCTTCTGAAAGTAGTGATAGGAAAACTCCTTATACTTTAGTGTTGGTCCAAGTAGCAAAAAGTGAAAACCTAGATAAACGTCTAATATATTTCCTATTCTTAAATCTTTTTGCCAACTTGGGAAACAATGACGTTCATCTCCAACGTTGTTGTGCTGTTTCCCTTCTCTCCGCGCCTCTTCTCTTCTCCCCCTCTCCCAGCCCGCCCTCCCCCAGCCAGCCCCTCCATCTCTCTCTGGCCCCCTTCTCCTCTCGGCCCCTTCCCCTCCCCTCCATCGCTCACTCTAAGACAGACCTTTTCCAGACCCCCTCTCACTCTGCCTCTCCGTTTCCCGGTTTGCAGTCTTATTGAAAGAGGATTTGGTTTAATCTGACTTTCATCTTCCCAGGACCCACGGCAGGGCTGAAACATTGCACAACCCCAGGGGAGCGGCTTCTGTTCCTGGGAGCCCCAATCCAGGGTGTTTAACAAAGCAAAGACTCAGGTGTGACACCCCCCGCCTGGGTGGACAAGGGTTTCAGGCCTTCTCTGGTCTCTAATGGCTACAGAGATTTAAATATGTCTGCTTCTATTTCTTTTTTTAATGGAGAAAGTGCCACGTGAAAGAAACAGAAATTGGATATTGGATTTCACAAATCCTTTTCCTCCTTTGCCCTTCTGACCCTGATAAGCCACTTAAACTCCTAATGTCCTTCCATTTTTGTAATACTCTTTTATAAAGTATACTGCCCTGGGGATGCAGCTCAGCTCCTGGACTTATTTTTCACATCCCAGGGAGGGCTAGGATGTCTTTGGCTCAGCAGTAAAGGGATAGCTTTGACGGGAAAAACTTTAATTTTCTCCCTTCAGCCACAGATGCTGTAGAAAACATGGTGAGCACAGGTGCCAAAAATTACTAACATAAATGTGTGCATTTAAGTATGTATTTTATATATAATTATAATGTATCTTAAATATATATGATAGCAGAGTTCAAGTAATTAGCTGATCTTGGATTGAGCCTAAAACCCTGAGGAGAAACTTGTTTATTGGAGGAATAGTAATAGTAAACTTGATGCACCAGACACCGTCATGTGGAAGCAGATTTCATTATTGAGGAAGAGCTCAGACGAAAGACCCAAACCCATCGCCATTGCACGCCGCTCCACTCAAGTCAGTCAGCGGGTACGTTCACACATGGAATACTATACAGCAGTGATCATGATCCAACAGGGTGCATGAATCTCCCAAGTGTTGTGTTAAGCAGTGAATACCAGATACAAAAGAGTATATCCTGTGTGATTCCATTAATATGAAGTTCAAAAACTGGCACAACTCATCCCTAGTGGGAGAAGTCAAGATAGTGGTTACCCTTGAGGGGAAGGTTGTGAGGGAGTGTGAGGCAGGCTGCCTGGGTGCTAGAGACATTGTGTTATTTTTATCTAGATGTTGATCACACACGTATGTTCACTTTTTGAAAATTCATTAAGCTGTACACTTATGATGTGTGCTGTTTTCTCTGTGTATGCTTCAATTTTGTAAAAATTAACTCATCAAAATCAATCATCACAGTTTCATCTAAGCATTTTGTCACAAGCTTGGCAGTGTGCCAAGAGTGAGATGCTGTCTGTGACCTCAAGAACTTTCTGGAATTTTAGTTCTGTCTTCTGTCCCCAGCCCTAGCCCTAGTCCTTTGGTTTTGTCATTCATGAGGAAGAATGTGCCCAGCCCACTTCCAGCCCGTGGCTCTGGACGCAGCCGCTGTGTTCGTGCCTCCCCTCGTATGCTGTAGAGCACTTGAGTTCACTGCGAAGAACACTTCCTCCTCAAAGCGTTTCTTTGCACCAAGGAAGCAGTCTGTGTAAAGAAAGCTGAAGCTGCCCAATTCTGCTAAGCAGAGATTTGTTTTGCAAAGAAAAACTCTTCTGTAATGTTTATAATTAGTCAAATCAGATCTATCTTGAGTTTTCATCAAGACATGCTAATGAGTTCATTTAAAGAAAAAGGCATTACCTGCAGCTAATATACTGTTCTCTTTTTATGGTGGTGCTCTGGCAGGGAAGACGTCTCAAAGACTTTCTCTTTTTCTTTTATTTATATTTTTAACTTTCACTTCTCTCTTCATTATACCCTTCAGGCTTTGTTGGCCCTTTAAAGGGCTTCTGCTTTGTGAACTAATTATGACAAATGCTGATACAACATCTGTTCCTCCTATTTAAATACCTTCTCTTCTGTCAGAATCCATCTTGAAGGCAGGTGTGTCGTGAGCATTAGTCTGCAGGTTGATGCAGCCTGTGGGAGACCTGAAGCAGGAGCTGCCAAGGCTGCTGAGGTGACGTCTGCGCAGCCGGCCCAGCTCTGTCCACGCTTTACGCTGTGAAGGGTGGCAGCTGCATGCCCAAGTGGATGAGCTCCTTGTCTTCCCCACTCTAAATCGTTTCACACTTGATCTTCCAAAAACAATTAGTTGTGCACCTGAGTTTCACTGGGAGCCGTGGCTGGTCAGGTGTGGTCCACAATATTGACTAGTAACCATGTCTGATGGAATGCAGGTCCCTCTAAAGGTGATACTCAGCTTCCCTTCCCCCAGAAAAGTGGCAGTTAGCTTCCCCTTTGCCGCTCTGATGCAAGGAAGCCCTGGGCCAAGATCTTCGTTTTTCAGCAGTTGGTTTTGGCGCCTTCTTACTTCAACCTGATTTCCGTTTCAAGATCTTTTCATAAGAGATTGCCATGAGGCCAGTAAGTTAGGAATACTGAACAGGGGAAACAGAGTCTGAATTAAAAACACTTGTTTTCAAGTCTCCTCTCTTGATTACTGGTGTTGCTCACATTTCCTGCAAGTTTCCTCACCTGAAAATGGGTATGACAGTAATAAAAAGAGGTAATTCTACGCAGAGTATGATGATAACATAAAATCAGGTGACTTGGGAAACTTTTGGGGGCAGTGCAGATGTTTGTTATCTTGCTTTGCTGATGGTTTCACAGGTGTATCCATGTGTTAAGCCTCATAAGATTGTACATTTGAAGAATATGCAGTTATTAGGCATCAGTTGTATTGTCATAAAGCATAAAAAATTAGATTTTTAGAAACTATAATTTACTGTACAAATGTTAATTATTAATAATCCTTGTTACTATTTTTAAGAAACCTGACAAATTTTCCTTGAGCTGAGTGTCCTCTTTCAGAGGTAAATTTCAGGTTGGCAATTCATAGACGTAGGTGAAGTCTCCTTCCTTTAGGGCAAGGTTTCTCCTCTGTGGCGCTGTTGACATCTGGAGCCAAGTCATTCTTTGTCATCGGGGTTGTCCTGTGCACTGTAGGATGTAAGCCACATCTCTGGCTTCCACTCACTAGATGTACCTTCCCCCCGAGAGTGACAATCAAAAATGTCTCCAGACATTTCTGAATATATTCTATGGGGCAAGTCACCCCTGGTTAGGAGGCACTGCTCTAGGCCTAGGCCATGTTTCTTAGACAATTTTTTTTGTTACTCGGGGTCCAAAATTATTATATTTAATTTCTAAGTTTGTGACAGGATCATTTATATTTTTTAAACAAGCTGAAATGGTAATAGTGAGTTAGGCTTAAAACCGCCCCCATGCACCCCATTTTCTGGTATAGATGAGATTGGCCTGACCTGAAATATATTAACTATTCTTGTGTGTCCTCTTTTCCCTTAATACATCCTGCCAGCAGCCATGCCTGATCTCATCTCCAGCATCTCTGACCCTAGTCCCAGACATGCTTTGCTTCTTGAGTGCCGGAAAAGGCCAAGGATGCAGTGACAGACACGTGCAGCGGAGGCGGGGGAGGCGTTGGGTGGCGGCGGCGGGGAGAGGGGGTCCTGAGCAAGTGCTCTTAGTAAGAATTTCTTTTCATTGATGATTATAGGATTTGCAAAATGATCTGTAAATGTTGGTACTCAGCACTGCTGCTCTTGTCCAGCCTCTTCCTTTTCCTTTAGTTTATAAGAAGGATCCAAAGCAGATAGTGACTGTGCCAGTCCACAGCACGTTCAGCACTATACAGGTGGCTAGCCTTTATATCCCCCTTTTAATCATCTTTCTATTTAATAAGTTAGAGGAAAAATAACTTAAAAAAAAATAGGATATTAACTAGTGACACTGATGCTGAAAAGCAGACCCCCTGTGCCCGGCATTGGCGTTTCTCTGGACGTTGTCTGCACATAGGCCCGAGGCCATGTTGCCATGAATCAGAGCTCTGAGCCAAAGAGATGTCACCTGTGTGTGTCATGGATATCGTGGCTGTCTGTCCTAAGCTGGTCTGGTGATAGCAGAGGAGTTGAGGAGACTCCCTGTGTGCCATTTCTAATGACAGTCACAGCAGTTCCAGGGGCACGGGAAGTTGTTTCTGGACATCTCTTCTCCTTGACTCCACCCAGTAGTGTCTTGACCATGTTTTTAACTCTTGTCTCTCCCCCAGAAATACCTCAGGGACTTTTTCAGTGTGATGCTCCAGTCTGCCACGTCTCCCCTTCACATCAGCAAAGTGGGGCTGACTCTTTCGAAACACACCATTTGTGAGTTCTCGCCATTCTTCAAGAAAGGAGTCTTTGACTACAGCAGCCACGGGACCGGGTAGAGCTGGGAGTGACGGAGGAACCACCAACGCAGTGCCTTCTCATCGTCGAAGCAGGCCCCCTGTGCAGGGAGCCTCCACACGAGGTCCGGGCCGGCCTCCACGTGGTGCCGGCAGATGCCCGTGGCTGGCCCAGCCCCCTCACGAGTTCATACCTAGTGCTTGGGTTTGGGCCTGGGATGCTTTGCTTGCAGATAGTGACCCTCACGGGCAGCTGTTGCTGTTCCGTTGCGGTTGAATGTGGCCTTTTCTCCACAGGGCTTCCTTCTCATTGCACAGTGGAGTCCATCCTCTGTGGAAAGGTGGATGTGGCTTGACTATCTTGGGCTCCTCGAGCCAGGTCAACCTGGAACCTCCCAAAGTGGGTGGCTTAGCAGACCTCCCTTTGGTGACTTTCATCTGGTTTCCTCTTTCACCAAAATATACTCTTATTTTTTATATTCCTTCCACCTGGCTGGCTATATCCCAAGAAAAGCATTTTAAATTATTTCATTGGATTTTTTCTTTTCCCCCTTGTTTGAGTCAGAACTTTTGTATAAGACCTAAATACTGATGTTTACACAGAATTTCATATTCTGCAAAAGGGATTTTCAGTCCAATTGTGACTGGAGTCTTCTGTGCTTGACACATTGGATGTAGGTGACATCACTTAAAACTTCTATAAATCGATACAAATAAGATGCTTGTTTAATCTTGAAATTCAAGAAAATTTCCCCAGATGTAAATGGCTGCTGTGCATTCTCCAGCTTTCCCTGCTAAGCACAAAATGAGCGCATAGCTGAATGCATATTTTTAAACATTATTTCGTTCACATTCTGGTTACAGAATCTACTGAATCTTTAGCTGAAACACTAGAACTTACAGTGGTTTATTAATGATCCCTTAAATCACTCAGGACTTACTGTAGCACCGCACATCTATGTGCAGTAAAATGGCTTTCCTTCACTAAAGAAAACTGTGAGTAGAAAAAATATATATGGGGTATACATTGAAATGCATATAATTCTACCTACAGATTATACATGTACACAGCCCTGTACAATTGTATCGAAATATATAATCATTCACACCAAATTTATTAAAGGTATTTGCTTTTTCAAAATTTAAGTTGAGCTGCTATCAGTATTAAATGAAGTTATGGAATCTACTCTGTAGTTCAGTTGATTTTAAGCTTTCAACGTGCTCATTCTTACTGGTCTGTTTAAAAATTTATCTAATGTGCTTGGAAAGATACACAATGTATAATTTAGCATTTGTGTTGCAGAAGACACAGTCATAGTAGTGATTGAAGTCACAAGTGAATGGCTAACAAAACATGTTTGCCTTCAGGCTTCTAGAATATGCCTGCACACCAGAGCCGTACAACCTGAAAAATAGTTTAAAGATGCAGTTGTCCCAGTAAGAGGAAAAACTGTGCTTGCACTAATTAGATATCACAGTTCAGCATGAGAAAAATGAGGACTTTTAAAAATTGCTACCGAAAGACTTGCTTTTGTCTGCAGTAAGGACTGCAGACACATGTAGGGGCAACTCCTAGCAGGGATTAAAGGATAAAAGGCAGGAGATAATAATTAACCGGAGGTCCTTCATTTCAAAGGAGTCGAGGAAGATTGTCCCTCATTTGCTGAGTAAACTAAATGGTTTTCAACTTACCAGATAATCTGTCTCCTGCCCTTTGGACCCGTGTCGGAGGCTAGGCTCATGGCAAGTGTTTCAGTGAAGTCACACAGATGCAGTAATAACTTGGCGAGAATAATTGGGCACGTATTTGTCAGAGGTGCAGGACTCAGAAGATGCTTGTGTCCGATCCCCATCTGAAGGAATCAGCGTTGAGCGTGGATCAAGCACCCGCTGGCTCTGGCTCTCACCGCTGTAACGTGAGGGAGTCCTTTCACCTCTCTGAGCCTGAGTCTCTCATCTGAAGCCGTCACACAGGATGCTCTCTCGGTTCCGTCCTAGCCCACGGTTAGGTAACAAGCAGAGGACTAACTGCTTCAGCTGGACCAGTGAAGTCCTTGGTGTGTGGATGTGAAATACAAACTTCTAATCGGACTCAAAGGCAGCTTGATTTGAATAAAATGAGGGGATGGTGAAAAGGCGCTGGGAAGTCTTGTCCAAACAAACAGTGGAATCCCTCTCTGGAGTGAAGATAAGACAGATGACAGTCAGGATGACAATGCTGAAGCTTCGTTAATTTGAACTAATTCAAAGGAGTGAGAGGAAATTAGCACATTTATTTTCTTCCTTTCAAGTGCATCAAACAACAAGGTAACACCAACCTGCGCACTTCGGGCGGTTCACATGGAGGTGCCAGAAACGTAGAAATATTTTCGTAGTCAGTTTGACAAATCTAAGGAGCTTAAACAGAATTCTTTAGTATTAGCACGCTAGGTCTTGCTTCTAATAAAATATGTGCACCAAACTTGTTTATAATCACAAGTAGTATGATCACCTTCAGCCTCGCTCCCACCCAGACTTTGCTGTTTCTGAATTAAAAAGATTCAAATTCAACCCTGTGATTGATTTTGGCATGTGAGTAGGGAGTAACCAATCATGCTGGCTTCCTAACGAGGGACATCTGGAAGACTCTCTGGCCCATAATGTGGAGATGCTTTGACGATTCATGAACAGGATACCCAGGCCCTGGGACCACTTCTTGTTACACTCGTATGCAGAAAGAGCTAGTTCTGCTCACTGGGTCCCTATCTACCCGCTCACTGCTCTAGACAGTAGATGCTTGGAAGTCTGGGCAGAAGCAACCAGAAGCTCTCACAGATTAGAATTTTCGGGAACTTGCAAGTGTAGCTGCTATGAGGCTGCAGTCCCCAACCTGAGAGCTGGGGCACGTTAGTGTATTGGGTTCAACTTTTAAAGACAAGACTTTCTCCCCCTGGACACATCTCCTCCAGCACACAATCCCATCCATGCCCCCCCCCCCCCCATGTCCTCAAATGTGCTCTCAAAGGCGGAGAGCAGTGCTATATTGTGACCTGGCTCCTTATTGCTCCTGCCGAGCCCACCACAAGGCAAGCCTCAGCCCCCCAGAGGAGTGCGGTAATAACTCAAGCCTGACATGACGTCCTGCTTCCAAACAGTGGTGTTGGAAAGAGGCAGTCTCTTTCACAAATGCTGGAAATGATGCCTCAAGGTGTCGTTAGTCCGCGTTGGACATTTCTACCACGTGAGGCCCCTGTCCTCCCATATTCCTGCACACACGTGCAGGGGTGTTTCAGATCGGACTTTGTCACTGGAAAGGTCTTTATTTGTTTTTGAATAAGAGGAGTAAGGAAATTTAGGTGAAATAACTCCATGGCACAATCAACTGCTTCAGTTTAAATTAGCATGACAGGTGATCTATGTTTTGGGAAAACTAATTAAAGGCCATTAATCTAAGGAGACTCATTCTTGGCAAATGAAGCCTGCGTAGCCCCCCTTTACTGGCAGGGCTCTTTCCATGTGCAAGAAGAGCACCGGACTATTGACTTTTTTCCCTGTTGTTTAGGGTGCTTTTTCTGATGATAACACATTACATTGATAACGATTCTGTGCTGCTCAAATGTTTGAATTTCGCACATACAGAATTATTTCCAAGTTGTAACAAATCCACCCACTTCTTACTATAAATTTCTAAAGCCTCATGTTTCACATTGATCCTACAGTGGTACCTGAGAGTTGTTGGGGCCATGTTGGTCTTGGCCAGACTGTTCCCTTCAGGAGGCCCCTCATTTGGGAACCCAGTAGAAACCTGTTACATTTTAGAATGGTGGGAGAGACAAAAAGGCAGTTGACTGAGCTGAAGGGGTTGAAGGATATGAGCTTGTCCTTGTTCCCTGCAGATAGCATTTGTGCACACTTACAATGCAGAATTCCAGGCACTAAGCTAGTATCTCCTAAGGTTACCCCATGACTTTCTAGAAGGTTCTCCCTTTTGTGCATCTCTTGCAAAATGACTAAATACAAAACGTCTTTTCTTTTACTATACTCATGTGATACCCCTTTATTTGAAAATTAAATAATGAGGCTTTTTTCCTAGGGGTTACCTCTCCAAAAACTACCTCTTCTGTGAGAATTTGAGAGTCATCAGTTTGGTTTTGCTCCTTCTGCGTTGCTGGAAAGGCAGAATCTTCCCCTTTCGGAGAGAGACAAATAGACGTCTTTGCAAAAAGATGCACAAGCCATCTCTGTTTAAGCACTTGAAGACAGGGAGGTACGTGAGGTACAAAACTGGAAATGCACAGAGGAAGATGCATCGCTAGAATGCGAAAAGCCGCTTAGGGTTAGCAACAGAGCTGCTTGGCACCATTAAAGCAGGTCACCAGAGAGAGAGACCTTCCTCCAGAATTTAAATCTGGAAGAAAAACATATGTGAAAAATATATGAAAGCAGAGTTATTTTCCTCCAAGTGTCACGAATCCTTATGCCCAGTGAATGTTGGCAGAAGTGTTTGTGTCTTTCCAGTAGCACTTCAAGTTGTGCCTGAGCACTTCTCACCAGAGAACAGCCTGAGCGGCTGCTGTCCCCGAGGCTCCTTCCTCCCTCTCAGCTGCCAGGAAGGGCCCGGAGGAGGGCGGGAGGCTGCAGCTGCAGCCTCAAAGCTGCCAGGGAGCAGCTTCCCAGAGCAGAACCACTGCGGACCTAATGCCAGTTGTGGTGAGGAAGAGCTTCATTAATGGTCGCACTTGGGCTGATTCTAAACTCTGTCAGCTTTTCTCCTGAAAACAAGGTGGAAGCCATGGAAAAGGAGAGGAGATGAGGCAATCATAAATGACTTTTTAAAATTTATGATGTTTTAAGCCCTAATTTCCATGAATGTAATAAAGTTGATTCACAGAGGGTGCAAGCCTTCGGTTGCAGAGTAATATTAAAATACTGGCTATTTATCCTTTATAAGCGGATGAGGAAGATCATGTTTGCATTTATAAAAGATTTTCCATGCCTTCTGATACAAGAACAGCAGCCTCGGTGTACCCGCATGTAGGCTATTTTTGAGTAAAGAATTCGTGACCAAAGAGGGCAGCGCTCCCCTCGGGGTGTGGAGCGTGGAGTGTCCTTGGGTGACTCCTCATCTGAAGAACTTGCGGTCCATGGGCTCGCTGTCTGTTGGACATGTCGCCCATGTGTGCAAATCTGATCAGAAAACTGGTGCTGGCTGGCCCGGCCCCCACTGCAGACACCACCGCCTGGCCCCCAGCACGAGGCTCCCTACCTTGTTAGCACCTAGTGTAAGCCATTCGCCCTGCCTTTCACACTGCACTGACCCCTCTCCTGCTGTGTACCCCTGGGGGGCTGGGAGAGGGAGGGACAAGCACAGTGAGGTGAGCCTCAACAAAGTTCATAAGGTATGGATGACCCTTGCCCTACTTGAAGCCGCCTATGTAGACTCGTATCCCGGCCACTGCCCCAGCCCCTTATACAATGGGGTTGCAGCAGGGAGGGTCAGACCAAACTCTGGCCATTCCTGTGACTCCACTGGCCTCATGCTAAGAGTCAAGTTCCTCGCTGAGAAAGAGCATGGCACAGAAAGTGTAGAGCAAACTGGCTGTGTTCTCCATGTTCCTGGTTGTTAGAGAACTAGCCTGCTCATCAGCGGTACCCCACACTTCACCATTCAGTCATTCAACACATACCCATGAGCCTCTTATGTCTGGGCATGGGACCAGGCCCCCCGCACAGTGGTGAGCAGGGTGGCCGAGGGCTTGTCCTCGGAACGCTGTCATTCCACTCAGACCAATAATTGCATAATTACATGACTACAAAATGTGATAATTGTTACAACGAAGGAAGAGTAGAGGGTGTGGGAGAGAACGTACTGGAGAAATGATTTAATCTGGGAGGCTCCGAGGTTTCTTGGAGCAAGTGACGTTTGAGCAAGGACCTGAGCAATGAGGAGCAGTGAGTGCCGAGTTGGCAGAGACTGCCCCAAATTGAGGAAAGAGCACGCAGGAGGGAAGAAACCCATCGTAGTTTTAACATGAAGAGAACCTCAGAGAGAGTGACAGACTGGGGAGGGACACAGAGGCAGCTGAAAGGGCACCTGGAAACTTGCAGACCAGAACTTAGTAAGTGGAATCGAGTTTCCCATCAGCTCCACCATTTCGAAAGGATATTCCCAGGGGAGGAAGGTAAGAGCTTGTGCAACAAGGCCGCATCCTTTAAAATCACATATAATGGAGAGAAACGACCTTCCTGATGAAAGGCACATGAACAACCATGGGACAAGTTCAGCACCCAGCGTCCTGTCCAGTGCCACCCAGAGGCCAGCTGTTCTCCTCCTGTACTTTGACCTTGGGTGTGTTTGGGCTTCGGAGATGTCAGAGGTTCTTGCCATTGAGAAGAATGAGGCTCTCCCCACACCCTCAGATGCCCAGCTGGGGTGTGTCTAAACCTTGTACTGCAGTAGCCAGCAGCCCACAGATAGTTCCTGTCCTGTCTCTGGGCTCCAACCCAATCCTTACTTTGTAAATGGAAGCGCAGGGAGCCCCATGCAGGCGCAGCTGTCCATAAGCTACGTGCTGGTTGTGGGGCTCAGTTTATGACTTAGGCCAGCAATTTCACAGGAGCACTATGTCCTCATTAAGCCTGGGGATGCTGGGACCTGCAGCCCCACCCTGACATCAAGTCATCTCTCTACCTTCTGGGCCTGAACATAATCATCCCAACCTCCCCCATAAGAGAAAAGATTGCTTTTAGATTAAACAGAGAGCCTATAACCCATCCCTTGGATATTCAGAGAAGCCCCTTTCCTAGAATAGAAAACAGAAGCCTCTCAGCCGCCGAGACTGTGGGTCAGTGAAGCAGGTCGGTTTCTATCTATCAGGTGGCTCATAGACTGATACCCCGAACCCGGAGCCTCCAAAAAGTCTCAGTGAGGTCTCGTTCACATGAATTCAGTGCTGTCATTCAAAACAACTATTGCTCTTCATGCATTAATTCATCAGGCTATTTAGTGGACTAGCTTCTTCACTGGATACAAGCAGAAAGGGTCCTCCTTGGCCCCCCAGCAACACCTGCGTCACCAATAGGGGACAGACTGCCATTGGCTATGGCCAAGTTAGTGATACTTCCCACAAAAGCAAGAGGCCGTGGGGCCCAGGACACATCTTGGGTGAGGAGACAGTGCTGCAGGAATGGAGGGGGACGGGCTGTGCTCAGCCTGACAAGGGGGCCCGAGCTGCAGAGCGGCCCCCATGTATCTCAAACAGCCAGGCCCACAGGCGTTCTCTTTAAGGGGACAATACTCCTCAGCTGTGCTGGCTCAAAGGCCACCTTTCTCAGAGTCAGGGTGTGTGTATGTGTGAAGGCAAGAGTTAATTTTGGTGGCGGTGGAGGCGGGAACCCTTCAAAGGCAGTCTCCCTAGTAGCCCCTGTCCAGGGACGAATCTGTTGCAGGTGAAAGAAGACGGGTCCTCTAGGGCCTTCCGGCTTCACAGGAGGCGTCTTTTCAATATCAGGTAAGTTGGCTTCCTGCTGCCTCTGCCGAGTGCCATGCCATGTCAGTGTGCCACCTCCTTACACATGTGGCTGTGACCTCAGTGAGCAGTGCAGGGCTCCCACCTGAGAGGCTCAGAGACCCTTGGGGATGGCAGGAGCCCTGTTAGTGTCCCAGAAAACCAAAAACATTCTGCCACCAGCGGCCAAACTCTTGCTGCATCTTTGAGCCAGGCAAAGCATTCAAAGCATGGAAGCAAAGTCTCCATCTGTTCCAGCAAACCTGCCAGTAGGCAGCAATCATTGTGCATGAGGAATGGTTACAATCCACGTGGACTCAAAAGAGCACAACTTTAGCACGCTTTTAATATCTATGGGGCGTCTGTGTTGCCCAGAGCAGCTGGCACAGAGGGGCCAGTTATTTCTTGCATTTTTTCCTGTGCCTGTAACTGGACAGAAATTCCATCAGTTGGACTGCCTGTGGGACATTCTCCAAGCTCCCAGCAAAACCTCAAGTCATGAGCAGGACAGCATTGCTCCTGGCCAGCGATGAAAGGATGTCAGAGCTGGAAGGAGCCTTGGAAACAGTCTGGATCCAGCCTCCATGCAGGAGCTAGACAGACAATACAGATGTGAGTGGAGAGGGCATGCTCCACCGAAGGAAGTTCAGACTGTGTCGTAGAGGCGCACTCACAGGCGCCAGGCGAACCTCTCTCATGAGGCTGCGCTCTGCCCATGGTTACCATTTGCAATCTCTGCTTGAAATCGATCTCTTAATTTTACTAAAGGTAAAGCAGCTCGAAGGAGGTTGTGGCTCACTCAAGTCACAGAGCTAATTGGGACCTGTGTCTCAATGTCCTGTGTTAACTCCGGGTCCCCTGCCACTGCCCAGGTTAGATGAAAACCCTGAGTGCATCAGTCATGGGGGCATCAAGAGATAGAGATCACAGCAGTATTTTCATAAAGAGAATTTAAAATAATTATGGTTAACTGAAAAGGTCAAAACAAGAGAACTCCAAGGTATCAGGGAGTAGTAACCACAGGAAGCAGCTGCCACCCTGAGGGCTGGGGGAACATAAGAAGGAGGTTGGAATTATTAAAACTTAGAAGCATTGAGGAAAGGCCCCATGGAGCTGAAACTGTGACCCCCCCAAAGAGGAGGGGGCCCCGGTGCTGGTGCTGGGTTCTGAGCCGGGGGCAAGTTCCTGTGGGACAGGGACCCTGGCCCCTGAGGAGGGGGTGCTGGCATTCTCTGGGGGTCAGGCCAAAATGAGGCTTGTTGGCAAATGCTGGGAAAACTGAAAACTGGATTCAGCTGCTGCTGCTGGGGGGCAGGAGTGAGGCTGAGGTAACACTGATAAGAACAGGAAGTAATCTAATCAGAAACAGAAAGCAGACAGGAAGTGTTGCTGGGATGATGTTCACAGGAACAGAAAGCAAAAGGAGCAATTCCCTTCTCTCTCCTCCAGCCTTGTGGTCTCCCTCTGGTACCCTGTCTTGGCAGAGCCTAACAGGAGCAGCTGGCAAAGCAGAAGTAAGTTTTGCAGAGTCCCAGTGCCAGTGTCCCAGAGTGGAGTAGAGAAGGATAGGCTTGGAGCTGGGAGATGAGTGTTCACTAACTGGCACTCTGAGATTTCGCTCCAGTTGAAGCCTTAACCTAACTAACACTCATCAACTATCAATTGATTCTGGGAGAACAATCCGGAATCTATGTCCTCCAGTCCCCCACAACAACCCGTCACCAGGCATCCTTGAGTTGCTGTCTACACCAGTTGCTGGGCAAGGAACATTCTAGCCTGGGAGTTAATCTGCATGGCCTCTGCTTTCTGGAAGCTTACCTGCAAAGGTAAAATTTGTTCCGAAACCTTTATCAGGTGGCCTAATACACTGTACACTTTTCTCTCTTGAAGCAGCCGTGGCCATGTGGTGCCTGCATGGTGCAATGCTCATCATGCAGGAAATGATACCATGAGCATCTTCTGCCTCTCCCAGACCTTTCAAATGGAAAGAATTGTTCAAAGACTGCTTTAAAATGCAAGGAACTGGGACTGGTCCTGGTGGCATAGTGGTTAAGGTTACACATTCTGCTTTGACGGTCCAGGATTTGCAGGTTCAGATCTCAAGTGTGGACCTACACACTGCTCATCAAACCATGCTGTGGTGGCGTCCCACATACAAAATAGAGGGAGGTGAGCACAGATGTGAGCTCAGGGACAATCTTCCTTACAAAAAAATAAAATAAAAGGCAAGGAACCAAAACATCTTAGGATACCTATCCCTGGACCAAAACGATAGTTGGTTTTTGGTTCTTCTTCCTTTATGTGACCAAGAAAGTTACTTTGGTAACTAAGACAATAGATTTGGGAAGATTTGCTCTAATTCCAAGGCTGAGCTACAGTCTGTGTAGGCCCTACAGGCATAGATGAGGATGTTTCTAGAGCATCTGGCAGGAGAGTAAGCTTTATGGTCAAAGGCTTGGAGAACCCAGAGTTTCCGTGCTGTGGACTAGATGCAGTGGTTTCTTGTGGTCTGTTTGCAGCTGGCAATAGTGCCCTTACTAATCTGTATTGGAATTGCCTCTATTCCCCTTGGACCCTCCATTCAATTTAGGCAGCTTCATCTCTTCTGCCTGAGCAATTTGAAGTGCTACTCACCTGAGAAATGACTTCTCTATTTATCCACATGATCAGCCATAACATTCCTGGCACTGAATCATGACATTGACCTTCAGAGACCTGAGACGGCTATTTTCCTGGCTGTTCTGAACTTCAGAACTTGGGAATAGCTATTTCCTGAAGACATTTAACATCCCATGAGCAAAGGCATGGGTGGTGTAGTCTTAGTCTTGTGTTTCCCAGTCTCTAGTTGTCCTTTCCACATGACTGCCTTTCTCATGAGGAGGCCAGTTCTGCTAAGCCATGGATTCCAAGACTAGTCTTCCCATCTGGGCTTTCCTTCTTACCTATGCCAGGAGGTAAGTCAAAGGGGAATGGGCGGGGTTGGGTAGTAGAGGAGTCATGAAGGAAAGGAGTGCTGGAAGAGAACTGACCAAAGCTTCCAGGATCACGAGAAATAACTCCAATGGCATAGAAAAGCCTTCTGGCTCTGGGGCTCAAAAATATGTAAATACATAATTAAATCCTCAAGAAGTGAAATGAACCTCTAATACGTGGTTACTTTCGTCTCTCACCCCTCCAGCCAGCCCACAATGGCTGGGCTAGTGTTTGTCTGTCTTCCTCTTGAAATGGATGCTGTCCAGGAAGCTCAAAGAACTTCATTTATTTTCATTAAATTTGCTGGTATCAATGACAGACGATCAGCTCATTGGCATAGGGGATGACAAGTGGCTGAGAGGACATCTGATCACAAAGAGCTTTGTCTTGTGAAGGTGCCAGGAGCGTGAGCTGTGACAGCCTCTGTTTGCCATCTGAGAAATACGCTGTCACTGGGCTCATCAGTGAAGACAAGCCAAAACCAGACCTATGAATTCAAGGGAACTCAATTAAAAGTGAGATTTTTCAGAAGGGGAAGTCTGAATAGATAAAACATGTTTTAAGCAATCTTGATACTTAGCCATCATCCACTTAGTAAAGAGGAAAATGGCAGAATACAGGTAATTCAGAAAATTTGTTCAAGTGCTTAGGTTTGTCTTCCTCTTCCTTGTAACATAAAATCTCTAGGTCAGAATCTACTAATTTGAGTTGTGCCCCTTTTCCTTTTCTGAGAGCTGGAAGAGAGGCCTCCGGAGGCCTGGAGGGCACACACAGAACGGCCTCGTGCGCCATCTCTGCACCCCAGTGTCGAAGAGTCATGAACAGTGGTATACATCTTTTGAAGCTCAGGGGAATTGCTGCTTCCTGAAAATCCCCTGCTTTCCTGAGGGAAATTCAAAGGCAGAGGCAGACTTCCTGTGAAGTTGTTTAAGCTTAAGCATCTCACATGCTTGAGCTCCTTCTAAGGTCCGTGGGTTCTCCTGTGAAGACCTAAGGAGGGAGCAGCAGCCCCGCCATTTGTGGAAGGGGCTGGGGGTGTGAGAGCTCTGCCCCCTCTTGAGGATCACTCCCCATACCTGTGGTCCTGGCGGCACTGCGGTGGGACCCACAGGCTCCCTCCATCACCTAGAGCAGCTGCAGAGTGGTGTGGGTGGGGGAGGGGATGGATCTAGCTGAGCTGGACCAGCAGTGCCAAGGCCAAGGCCTGAGGGGCTGGCGCTAGTGAGCTGGAGGAGCTAGTGCTCTCCCAGGACCTGCCCTTAGGCAAGAAGCACTGCCCACAAGATGTGGCATTGCCAGTAACAAGTTGTGACGCCAAGGAAAGCCTGACTGTCTTTCTATTCTCTCTAAAGATGATGTTACATCATGGTCTGATGCAGAGGTGATCAAAGATAATGCAGCAAAAGAAAGTGGGAAACCAGTCATAGAACTGGGCCAAGCTATAAATCAATAATGATTCTTTAATATAATTACTGTAAGATTCCTTTTATATAGCAATCTTGGAAAGGCAAAACTACAGGGAAAGGAGACAGATTTGTGGTGGCCGGTGTCTGGGGTGAGGTGGGGGAGGGCTCACCATGGAGGGGCAGCGCCGGGGAGAATGTTTGAGGTGAGGGGACTGTTCTGTATCTTGATTGTGGGGGTGGGTGCACACCATATGTATTTGTGGAAGCTCATAGAACCATACATTGCAAAGGGTGAATTTGACTATATTTAAATTGTACCTTATATATATTCAGTAATTTAGTCAGTAAAGGGTATTGCCCTGGTGACTCTATTCCATACCATGCCTGTTTCTTTTTCTTTTGTATCAGACAGCCAACAGTCCTGTGGGAGAAAAATAAAAACAGAACTTCAGCCTCCACACTCCAGTTGTGAGCTTGCGCCCCAGGGCCTGTCTGGGGTGGGGGCATGGGCTTGTTTGCAAATCTGTCTCCTCCCACTAGTCTACCAGCATGCAGATGGCAGGGACCATTCCACTGCTCATTCCACAGACAGCAGGTGCTCAATAAAAGTTGTGGAATAGATGATAGGGATGGTGGTCCATTGACCAAGCCAGCTATGCAGCTCTCTTCCCTCTCCCACCACACTCCCTTCTTTCTCTCTCTTCCTTCTTCCCTCTCTCCCTCTCCACCTTTCCCCTCCCTTTCAGTTCCTTCCCCAGCCCCATCCCTACTAAAGTGTTTCCACCATCTTGCAGCTAAAAGACCATTGGCCTAGATTAGGTCAGGGTGATTCTTACAGGAAAGGGACCCAGAGGGATTTCTTCCCAGCTCTACAAGTCTCTAGGAGAACTCCCAGAGGTACGATATCAGAACTCACCTGAAACACCAGTATTTTACCGGGAAAGTGACAGAGGCTCTCCAAACATATGGAGCAGCTTGCATGCAGGAGTGGAAGACAAGGATGACCTCAGTGTGTTAGGGGCCTGCGGGGACCCAGCGTGGTAAGTCTTCATGGAGGGGTAGGGTGAACGCTGAGGCTGCTAGGGCCGTGTTAGAAAAGCCCCCAGTGAGAGGTTAGACTTCATCCCAAGTTCAGTAGGAAATACAGGACATTTAACAACTGTCTGGAAGGCTTCAGGTTCCCTGTCTGACTCCCTTCTACATGGTGAGTTCTGGGAGGACCGTATTCTTCTGTTCATCATCAGTTCCCCTAGTTCAGTGCCAAGCATGTTCCATGGTTATTAAGTTGAACTGGTATGTGTGTTTTTGGCTAGGGTCTTGGGGTTAATGATGAAGTAGGGCAGGATGAGAATTCTACCTACCCATTCTAGGTCCTTCTGGCTGGTCTATGAATTAAATTGACATGAGACAGAATAACAGGAGAAAATCAAACAAAGCTTTACAACATGTACACTTGAGAGAAACCCAGGAAAACTTTTTAACTTGCCAGAAGGGCCAAAGCTGTCACCTTAAATAGCATCTTTAGCTAAAGACAAAGGAGGATGTTGGGGTAGTGATTTGGGCCTTCAACGGGGAAGAAGGAAATTTACAAGGAGATGGAAAAGCAAAGGTTTGGTAGATAGAACTTTGATAAGAATGGACTTAGCAAGGATCCTCCCAGGCTAGGATACCCAGAGTTATCTATGATGATGGCCTGTCACCAGCCTGGGACAGGCCTTTTATCTTAAGTTTCTTTTAGTCTGTTGGGGGGGAGGTCAAAGTTTCTTTCAGAATCTTTTGTTTTTAAGCAAGCCAAAGAGACACATTTTGGGGTGGCCAATTCTGACCCCCCACAATGACTAAGATTCTAAAAATATCCCTCAGGCTATTGCTGGGAAATGGACTGGGGGCCCAAAGTGGAAGGAGTGAGACAAGTTAGGGTGCCACAGGTGATGGGAGCCTCTGCTGGGGCAGCCTTTGTGGAGATAGAAAGACAGTGCCCACAGAGGTGTGACCAACAAAATTTGATGGATGGGCATCAAATGTGATTCCAAAACAAAGGTGATAGGGGCCGACCCAGGGCCTGAGTGGTTAAGTTCACATGCTCCGCTTCAGCGGCCCGGGGTTCCCCAGTTCGGATCCTTGGCACAGACATAATGCACCTCTCATCAAGCCATGCTGTGGCAGCATCCCACATAGAGGAACTAGAATGACTTGCAACTAGGATATACAACTATGTACTGGGGCTTTGGGGACAAAAAAAAACCCCAAAGCTGATGAAAAGGATTACGGCTTTCTAAAACTGTTCTGGCCCAAATCCCTGAGCCTTTTAGTGTTGAGAGGAAAGGAAAAGTCAAGTTTTGGGTTGATTGACCTTCCTTGCTTCAGCATGAGCAAACTGGAGGTGCTGCCCCAAAACCCCAAGATGGAGAGCTTCTTCCAGGCTTCTAAACGTGTTGTTATTTCTTGTTTTAGTACAAGGCTCAAGCGGATAGCAAGCAAAGGGAAGGTTTATAACCGGAGGCTCGCAGACATTCCAGGTGCAACGGATGCCTGTGTGTGTCTGTGGGACATGGAAGAAGGGAGAAACTTGGGTTTCTAGGAAGTCTGGAAACAGCAAACTGCAGCCAGATGGCCCCAACCTGGGGAAACGTCATGGTACACTGGAGCATGAAATCAGATTTCGGAGGGAGAGGAGGGCGTGGTTTGGCAGAGGCCTGGCAGGGTGGATTCGCAGCCAGAGGTTTGTGTGGGATCCCAGGCAGAGACGGCCTAGCTTTACAAACAACAAGTCAGCTGTGAGGGGAGGGAAGGCATGCTCTGGAGTGCCCTAGTGCAGTCTCCCCACGGCTCCAGGTCAACTCGGACACTCAGTTGTCCTGTCTTGTAGGACCCACCATCAAACACTGTAGTGAATCTGCCAGTCTTCCTTCTCTTTCTCTTCTGTCCTCAGCAGGTTTAGGTTTGGCCCAGGCTCTGAAGCACACTTGCTCACACTTCTTCCCTCCTTTCTACCCTTTCTCTCCACTGTTCCATCCAGGGGCAAAATTTAAAACCCAGGCCTGGAGTCCCCAAGTACAGGACTAGCTAAGGCATTCTGGTCATTGCAGTGGTTTCAGTGAGCTCAGATCCTCACCCAAAAAGGATGCTTGTGCAATTATGGGCTGGAAGGCAAGTCTGAGATCCATAGGGCAGCGTTAATGAAGGGAAGACTGACCGTGCATGAAGTGCAACTCCACAGGCGTGGACAGAAGCTGTCATCCACAAGTGGAATTTCTTCCCTCTCTTTCTTGAAAATCTCAGTCCTGTTTTTAAGCCTTCCGATGAATTCAGTCCTGACCACCCAAATTATCCAAGACAACTGCCTTACTTAAAGTCAGCTGATTAGGTGTTTTACTTATATCAGCAAAATACTTTCACAGCAACACCTAGGTTAGTATTTGATTTAATAATTGGAGACTGGAACCTCACTGTCAAAAACTCATTCCAGAGGCCTGGCTCTCAGTTCAGAGCTTTCAGGCCCAGCAACCTGCTGCTCAATCCACTCTAAACCTGGAAAAATGCTACGAAGTCTAATTTATTCCATAGGCCAATTGACATTCTTCTGAGGTGCCCCAGGCTGGGCTCTGATGCTGGCGAGGGGAAGCTGATGGTCTCCAAGCATCTTTACAAGCATTAGATACCCATGAGCTCCATATCATGACTGCATTAGATACCCATAGCTCTGCTGTGGCCCACAGTGGACAAGTGAGATCTTGCGGGCCTTGATGGTGGCAGAGCTGCAAGTCTAGGTGAACCTGCTCCCGGCTGCTGTGAAAGCCCATAACACTGCTGCAGACTCTAAGGAGGGAGCTTGTCTAGGTGGTCTGTGACAGTAGGCACCAGCAACCTGATGTCCCCTTGCGATTGTCCCCACAGCTGACGAGAGACCCCACAGGGCCAGTCTGATCACAAGGAGGGACCCAGGTCTGGTCAGCAACAGCTGACAGGGATTCTGGTAGGTGCAGATTACACAGCTGCTGCTCCCTCTGCCCCAGTAGAAGCAAGTGGAAGCAGTAACTAAATTCTATCTCTGTGCAGAGCCACAAATCCACACCATTGAGCAGTATGAAAAACTATATTAAATCTCCAGAACAGAAGGAAAATGACAAGTACCCAGAAAACAATCCCGAAGACACTGAAATCTATAACCTAAATGACAACAAATTTAAAATAGCCATCATTATAAAACTCAAGGAGTTAAAAGAGAATACAGATAGACAACTCAACGAGTTCAGGAGCTATGTCACAAAAGAGCTTGAAATTATAAAGAAGAACCAATCAGAAATGTTGGAGATGAAGAACTCAATGGAGGAGGTTAAGAAAAATCTGGACTCTCTGAACAATAGGGTCAATAAATGGAATACAGGATTAACACTTTGGAGGATAGGAATATAGAAATGCTGCAGATAGAGGAGGAGAGAGAAATAAGACTAAAAAGAAATGAAGAAACTCTCCAAGAAATATCCAACTCAATTAGGAAATGGAACATAAGGATTATAGGTATCCAAGAGGGAGAAGAGCAGAAGGGGGCAGAAATTCTGTTCAAAGAAGTAATGGCTGAGAACTTTCCAAACCTGGGGAGAGAGATGGAGCTCCATGTGACAGAAGCTAATATATCTCCAAACTTTATCAATGTAAAAAGACCAACCCCAAGGCATATAGTAGTGAAACTTGCAAAAGTCAATGACAAAGAGAAAATACTAAGGGCAGCAAGGCAGAAGAAAATAACCTACAAAGGGACCCCCATAAGGCTGTCAGCAGATACCTTACAGGCTAGAAGAGAGTGAAATGATATATTCAAAACTCTGAAGGACAAAAACTTGCAGCCAAGAATACTCTATCCAGCGAAAACATCCTTCAAATATGATGGAGAAATAAAATCTTTCCCAGATAAACAAAAGTTAAGGGAGTTCATCACCACAAGACCTCCCCTACAAGAAAGGCTCAGGAATACCCTCATACCTGAAAAAACAATAAAAGGAAAGGGGTTCCAAAACCCAGAGCAAAGGAGGTAAGTAGAAAGACAAAATCAATCTTCCTTTTTTTCTTTCTGCTTTATTTCCCAAACCCACTGCCCACCGCCCCCCCACCCCCCACCCCGTACATAGTTGTATATCTTAGTTGCAGGTCGTTCTAGTTGTGGGATGTGGGACACAGCCTCAATGTGGCCTGACGAGCAGTGCCATGTCCCTGCCCAGGATCCGAAACCTGGGCCACTGCAGCAGAGCACTCAAACTTAACCACTCGGCCACGGAACCAGCTGCAAAAGACAAAATCAGATAGTTACAGCTCTCCATCAGAACAGGTTAGCAAAGGCTAAGTATAGCATTAAAGATAAAAGGAAGGGAAACACCAAGAATAAATATAATCTTGTCATTTTAACCACAAACTCACAACACAAGAAGGAAGAAAAAAAATCAACAACCTAGAAGGGGAAGAGTAAAGGGATGGAATGGCTTAATCTAAGGAAATAAGAGGCTACGAGAAAGTGGACTATCTTCTCTATGAGATGTTTTATACAAATCACGTGGTAACCACTAAACAAATAACAAGAATAAAGACACAAATTACAAACAAGAAGAAAGACAATATAGAAGAAAACTACCTACCTGAATTGGTAGTCCAAAAATCATGGGACGAGAAACAAAGGAAATGCAAGAGAACTGGAAAACAAGCAATAAAATGGCAGCATTATCCCCCAAATTTCAATAATCACTCTAAATGTAAATGGGTTGAACTCTCCAATCAAAAGACACAGAGTGGCAGGATGGATTAAAGAACAAGACCCAACAATATGCTGCCTCCAGGAAACACACCTCAGCCCCAAAGGCAAACACAGACTCAGAGTGAAGGGATAGAAGACAATACTCCAAGCTAATAATGAACATAGGAAAGCAGGTGTCACCATACGTATATCAGACAAAGTAGACTTCAAAGCAAAACAGATAAAGAAAGACAAAGACGGGCAGTTTATAATGATAAAAGGGACACTCCACCAAGATGACATAACACTTATAAATATATACACATCCAACATAGGTGCATAAAAGTATGTAAAGCAACTATTCACAAAACTAAAAGGAGACATCAACAACAATACAATAATAGTAGGGGACCTCAACACCCCACTAACACCAATGGATAGATCATCCAGACAGAAAGTCAACAAGGAAATTATAGAATTAAATGAAAAACTAGACCAGATGGACTTAATAGATATATGTAGAACACTCTATCCCAAAACAGCAGGTTACACATTCTTCTCAAGTGTGCATGGAACATTCTCAAGGATAGCCCATACCTTGGGAAACAAAGCAAGCCTCAACAAATTCAAGAGGGTAGAAATAATATCAAGCTTCTTTTCTGACCATAATGCTATGAAACTAGAAGTCAACTACAAGAATAAAGCTGGGAAAGGGGCAAAAATGTGGAGACTAAACAACATGCTACTGAAGAAAAAATGCATCATTGAAGAAAGTAAAGAAGAAATCAAATATTATCTGGAGACAAATGAAAATGAAAACATGCCATACCAACTCATTTGGGACGCAGCAAAAGCGGTCCTAAGAGGGAAATTCATTGTAATACAGGCTCACCTTAATAAACAAGAAAAATCTCAGATAAGCAATCTAAACGACACCTAATAGAATTAGAAAAAGAAGAACAAACAAAGGCCAAAGTCAGTAGAAGGAGGGAAATAATAAAAATTAGAGCAGAAATAAATGAAATTGAAACAAAAAAGACAGTAGAAAGGATCAATGAAACAAAGAGTTGGTTCTTTAAAAAAGTAAACAAAATTGAGAAACCCTTAGCCAGGCTCACTAAGAAAAAAAGAGAGAAGACTCAAATCAATAAAATTAGAAATGAGAGAGGAGGAATCATAACAGATACCACAGAAATACAAAAGATCATAAGAGAATACTGTGAAAAACTATATGCCAACAAGTTGGACAACCTAGAAGAAATGGATAAATTGTTAGACTCTTACAGCCTCCCAAAACTGAAGCAGGAAGAAATAGAGCATCTGAATAGACCAATCACAAGTAAAGAAATTGAATCAGTAATCAAAAACCCCCCCAAAAATAAAAGTCCAGGACCAGACGGCTTCTCTGGAGAATTCTACCAAACATTCAAAGAAGGTTTAATACCTATCTTTCTCAAACTATTCCAGAAAATTAAGGAAGGTGGAGCACTTCCTAACACATTCTATGAAGCCAACATCACCCTGATCCCAAAACCAGACAAGGACAACGCAAAGAAGGAAAACTACAGGCCAATATCACTGATGAACATAGATGCAAAAATCCCCAACAAAATTTTGGTAAACTGAATACAGAAATACATTAAAAAGATTATATACCATGATCAAGTGGGATTTATACTAGGGACACATGGATGGTTCAACATCCACAAGTCAATGAACGTGATACCACATTAACAAAATGAGAAACAAAAACCTCATGATCATCTCAATAGATGCAGAGAAAGCATTCGACAAGATCCAACATCCATTTATGATAAAAACCCTCAATAAAATGCATATAGAAGGAAAGTACCTCAACATAATAAAGGCCGTATATGACACAGCCACAGCCAACATCATACTCAATGGGCAAAAACTGAAAACCACCCCTCTGAGAATAGGAACAAGACAAGTGTGTCCACTCTCACCACTCTTATTCAACATAGTACTGGAGGTTTTGGCCAGAGCAATCTGGCAGGAAAAAGAAATAAAAGGAATCCAAATAGTCAATGAAGAAGTGAAACTCTTGCTGTTTGCAGACAACATGATCTTATATAGAGAAAACCCTAAAGAATCCATTGGAAAACTATTAGAAATAACCAACAACTACAGCAAAGTTGCAGGGTATAAAACCAACATACATAAATCAGTAGCATTTCTATACTCTAACAACGAACTAACAGAAAAAGAACTCAACAACACAATCCCATTCACAATCGCAACAAAAAGAATAAAATACCTTGGGGTAAATTTAACCAAGGAAGTGAAAAACCTGTACAACGAAACTACAAGACTTTCCTGAAAGAGAAATTGATGATGACATAAAGAGGTGGAAAGACATTCCATGCACATGGATTAGAAGAATAAACATAGTTAAAATGTCCGTACTACCTAAAGCAATCTACAGATTCAACGCTATCCCAATCAGAATCCCAATGACATTCTTTACAGAAATAGAACAAAGAATCCTAAAATTCATATGGGGTAATAAAAGACCCCGAATTGCTAAAGCAATCCTGAGAAAGAAGAACAAAGCTGGAGGCATCACAATCCCTGACTTCAAAGCATACTACAAAGCTACAGTAATCAAAACAGCATGGTACTGATACAAAAACAGGTACACAGATCAATGGAACAGAATTGAAAGCCCAGAAATAAAACCACACATCTGTGGACAGCTTCACCATTCACAAAATAAACTCAAAATGTATCAAAGACGTAAAGATTAGACCTAAAACCATAAGGCTTCTAGAAGGAAATATAGGCAGTAATTTATAAAGAACTCACACAGCTCAACAACAAAAAATCAAATAACCCAATCAAAAAATGGGCAGGGGACATGAACAGACATTTCTCCAAAGAAGATATACAGATGGCCAATAGACACATGAAAAGATGCTCATCATCACTAATCATCAGGGAAATGCAAATCAAAACTACACTAAGATATCACCTTACACCTGTTAGAATGGCAAAAATAACCAAAACAAAAAGTGACAAATGTTGGAGAGGTTGCAGAGAAAAAGGAACCCTCATACACTGCTGGTGGGAATGCAAACTGGTGCAGGCAGTATGGAAAACAGTACAGAGATTTGTCAAAAAATTAAAAATAGAAATACCATATGACCCAGCCATCCCACTACTGGGTATCTATCCAAACAACTTGAAATCAGCAATTCCAAAAGTCCCATGCACCCCTATGTTCTTTGCAGCGTTATTTACAACAGCCAAGACATGGAAGCAACCTAAGTGCCCATCAACTGATGATTGGATAAAGAAGATATGGTATATATATACAATGGAATACTACTCAGCCATAAAAAAGGATAAAATCGTCCCATTCGCAACAACATGGATGGACCTTGAGGGAATTATGTTAAGTGAAATAAGCCAGATAGAGAAAGACGAACTCTGTATGACTCCACTCATAGTTGGTAGTTAACATATAGACAAAGAGAACTGACCGGTGGTTACCAGGGGGAAGGGGGGAGGTCAGGGGAGGGCACAAAGGGTGAAGTGGTGCACCTACAACATGAATAATAATAATGCACAACTGTAATTTCACAAGGTTGTAAACTATCATAATCTTAATAAAAGGTGAAAAAGAAAAAAAGGCTTCTGGTCCCCTGCTAGTGAACGGAAGGAGGGACAGAGGCTCAGACTCTCTGCTGTAGGGGAGTTGCCTGTGTTCTTTCGATAGGGGACAGAGTTTGTCAAAAGCCTTAATAATTTTCGTGTGCTTTAACTTGTCCATAGATTGTAAAGCACAATTCCTCCCATCCCAGATGCCCACGGCAGCGTGATTTGCTGTTCTCCCATCGGATATCTGGGCTCGCCTGGAGACTTGCTTTGACCAGTAGAAGGCAGCAGAAGTGAAGTGTACAACTTCAGAAGCTTGCCATTAACGAGTCCACAGTTTCCGTTTTTGCCGCTTTGGAACCTGAGCCACCATGTGACAAAGTCAGGCTGTTCAACTGGGGAGACCACTTGGAGACCGAGGCTCTGGCTGGTAGAGATGTGACAGGGATACCAACATACATGTTCTAGCTCCAGCTGCCCCTCCAGATGCTGCAGCCGTGGCAGTGATCCCAGCCAGCATCTCACGGAGCAGGAGAACTGCCCCACTGAGCCCGGCCAGCCCACACAAGAGTGAGAAGTAATACATTGGTGCTTTTAGAAAGTGTCTTGTTTTAGGATGGTTTGTTACAGAGCAATAGACACCTGACACATATATTTAGAATTCTATAAAAATAATCAGACAAATGCACAAGAAGGTACAGGAACACTTATTGCAGTTCTGTGATAACAAAAATACTGGGACAGAGCTGACGTGAAACCTGTAAATAGAGGAATCGCTTAATAAATTGTGGTGCCTCTATTATAGTGCAATGCAAGGCAGCCATTAAAAATGAGAATGCAGTCCATATTTATTGACATGGAAATATAAATGTGATCAGTTACATGATAATAGCAGATTATAGGAGAGTGTGACTAGCCTAGTGATGGAACGTGGAGGCTGCAGAGCCAGACTGAGTTTGCACAGTAGTCTCCACCACCACCCTGCTGTGTGACCTGGGGAAAGGCACTTGACCTTTCTGATCTCTCAGTTTTCTCATCTGGAAAATGGAGATTCATCACAGTACCTGTCCGAAATTTAAGAGAATTAAAGGAGTTAATTAAGTAAACAGCTTATTAATAGTATGTATAAATTTAACTCATAGTAGAAGCTCAATTAGCAGTAACTACCATTATGATCATGATCCCACTGTTAAAATATATGTTTATTAATATAATATAATTATTAGTTTATTATATTATATAATGTATACTATTAATAAGTAAAAAAATAAAACTATTTTATTACAAAAATATATACCTTTACATATATACCTAAAACATATATAATATACACACATATATAAAGTATATATATATACACACACACACAAGATGGTGGAGTTAGCGGACATTTTATTTTCTCTTTATTCTTTTTTCTATTTTCAGAATTTTTATAGTGGGCTATATATTTGACTTTTTATGCCCATTTCTAAATTTTAAGAAGCCAACCAGAAAGCATTTTGTTTTCCACACTTCTTGATAATTTGCTTTGGCTGTGTTTATGAAGAATTTCCCTAGATTCTGTGTGTCTGTGTTCCTCACATAGGATGCTGCTGATCCAAAACTGGGGAGCCCACGATCGAGACTGAGCTCCAATATTGTTGATTTGAACATGCTACTTACCAAAGCATTGAGCAAATCTGTACTTTCCACTGGAATCTGCTAGATGTATTAGAATGTCTCATCTCCCCTAAATCTGGTGACAAATTGCTTATGGAAATGTGACAGCATTTTTAAAAAATCATAGAGTCATTTGTGATGCATAAAATACAGAAAAGAGGTAGACAAAAATCAGTTTTTATCTTAATAAAGAACTTCTGCTTTACTATATACTATTAAGATATTTATAATATTAGCACTAAAAGATCCCTAAAGTGTGGCATCTTTCTAGACAAACTTAAGGGTTAGTTTTCAGCATTGCAACAGAGATCCTTAGAAGTCTCAGCTAATTTTTCCCGAGCTAATACATGGGACTAGCTGAAGTTTGGGAGATGGATAAGAAAGGCCCAGGAGTGTAGGGGACTCACAACATGGATCCTTCGAGAGGAGTCCTCTCTTTAAAAGCCTACAGGGCTGTCCATGGTCAAATACGCACCATATCTTCTTTTTTGGAAACTTACACCACATTTTATAATGTTGAGATTTTCTGTAATTGAGGCAGTAAGAAACATTTTTATCCAACATTTCCCAAATCATTGGATCATGGAATCTTTTTGTTTGTTGATTTGTTTATTTAGGATGGGAGGGGAGGTTGGTTGAAGTAGGACCTATTATTACCTCACAGAACACACTCTAGTGATTATGAGATGGATGGACTAAAGGATGGAGGGAAAGAAGAGCCGGAGGGAGAAATGAAACAAAGAAGGAAAGTGGGAAACGACGTAGGGGAGAAGATAAATAAGGTCCATCATTTATAATTCATGATTCCAAACTCAAGAATGCTAGGAAAGCAGAAAGTTGTTTCCCCGCAGGTTTGATGCAGTCTCATTAGCTAGCAAAACTTGACCAGAAGTGACATAAGGGTATTTGTATTCTTCATTGATCCCTCTCGGTGAGAATATTCCTGTGTTTTGCTGCAGAAGTATTCCTCTTAGATGATGGGGCTTCCCCTCAGCCCCTGCTGGGGTGTCACAGAATCTGGGATCGCTGCCCCACATCACCTTTTCCAAATCTGGAACATTCTGAATTCAGCTGGCTTGAAGGGATTTTGATAAGGATTGTAGACCTGTTTTACATGCACATTTTGTAGAGCCATTCATACCAGGTCCTCTTACTTCTTTGCCTATGAAATAGGGAGAGGGCTTCCCAGGTTTGTTTTACTGGTTAAATAAGATAATACACATCAGAAACCCACCGCACTTCTAGACACAGTACACGCTTCAAAATGTCCTCTGCTCTCTTCCCACTGTCTGCTGGCCTGTCCCCACCAGGCCCACCTGGT
Organism: Equus quagga; assembly: GCF_021613505.1. NCBI lineage: Eukaryota > Metazoa > Chordata > Mammalia > Perissodactyla > Equidae > Equus > Equus quagga. The sequence goes on from NC_060278.1 coordinate 70,689,293, forward strand.
CAGCATCAGTGCTTGGTGGCTCCTGAGCCTGACCTGTCTCAAATCAGGAGGGCAGTAAACAGAAGCCAAGATCACGTCTGTATCTGTTCCTCCCCCTGCAGAAACCCTGCCCGAACTACCGCATACATCAATTCTGCCACAACAAGCTATGCCTGGGCTTGTTTTGTTTTGCTTCATACAGCTTTAATGACTTCCATTGTGTAAAACATACCGTTTCAAATTAAAAAATTAAAAATTCAGAGGCAGATCTCCTGACAAGAGAGCGGCACCCTCCATTGGCGGCCATGGCATTGGAACACACCATCCTGTCAGGGACGGTGCCTGCAGCTAGTGGGGTTGTTACAAATGTTATGACTCTAAGCCTGCAATTGTAGGTCCTGAGGCTGAAATATTTATGAATGTATCAATTGGAACCTGATTGCTGATTAAAAAATCGCCTCAGTCTATAATGCTGGTTAAAGGGACCCAATTGTTTTGGGGGAAGGAATAGGAATGGCAGTGGCCCAGTCTCTTCTGTGTCTTGTGTTCTTTGAGGGTTGGGGATAGGAGGAGGAGCAGAAAATCGGGAGGAGTAGCTGAATGTATGGAAAGTAATAAAAAATAATCAAATATTATTATTTTTGCTCTTGTTCATACTAAAATATTTATTGTTCGTACTAAAAATGAAGACTTTTAGAGAGAAGCCCTTAGGAGTTTGAGGGTTGATGACAAACCACTTTGAGCTTCTTTGGAAATATGGAGGCCAGGCTCGGATGCTCAGAAGTCCCCCAAGTGACACATGAAGATCCTGGGGCCGAGAGTAAGGAGGCGCTTGGAAAAACCAGGTGGGGCTTGAGCTTCCGTGAGCTGCTTTCTGACGCTCCCTGCAAGGCCAGCTTCCCACCCTCTAGCCTCAGCTTCTGTTCCTCTTTGGTATAAAATGTTTATTTGACAGATCTTTACTGAGCACCTGCAATGTGTTGGGTACTCTTCTAGACACGGATGAGATAACAGGGAAAAGAGCAGACAGCAGGGCAGGCCATGAGCATCTGACCACTTGGCATGCTAAGCCGGATAAGGTCTTCTGCTCACTAAGAATGACTTTTGTCCCCATTTCCCAGAGTTGTGGGTATCAGACCCTTTGCGTCTCTTACCAGTTGTAATGGAGATGGCTAGCTGACTATGAAAATTTGTTCCCTGCTTCCATAGTAACAGAGTTGTAGCTAGGAAGTAGCTACCCAGCCAGGCTCTTTATATCCCACCTAGGTATGGGCTGTGATTGCTTCTAACCAATGGAATATACGTGGAGGTGGTGTGAACCAGTTCAAGGCCAATGCTTTTAAGAAGTGCCTGTACCTGCTTATACTTTCTTTTCTTTCCACAAGTGGCTACAAACCATGACAAGACCCTAGGTGGTGGATGTGTGCCCTACAATCGACATACTGAGGAGAGCCACCAGGCGCAGAGAGTTACTGGGCAACAAATCAATTGTTACTACATTTAATTTGTTGCACTGTAGGGCATACTTCTTGCAGTTGTTGAGCCTGTCTGAACTAGTACATTTCCCTTGTTTCCTATTCCATGGGAGATCTGTCTCTCTTCTAAGATTTAAATTTTAACTCTCAGGAATCCTTTGCCTTTAGTCGCTTTCAGCTTAGTTATCCTAATTCCTTCTAATTCTTTCTGCCTTTTTTTGTATCTTTCCACTTCTCTTGGAACATATTTACAGTTGAGCTTCTTTTTCTTTTTATACATCTGACAATCACTTAAACCCCGTTCTGAAGCACATCTCAAAGAGATGATTACCTTAATATATAAAGATTTCCTGCAAATTAATAGAAAAATGGGAAAGGCATATACATAGATGGTTCACAGAAAAGTAAATACAAATAGTACTAGTACGAAAAGGTGCTACTTTTCTCAAAATAAGAGAAATGTGAAATTTCATTGAGATACTTTTCTCAGTTATTATCCTGGAAAAGATAAAGAGTATGTTGACACACTCTGTTGGCAAGAGCGTGAGGAAGTGGGCACCCTCATATAATTGCCGGAGGGAGGTCAAATGGGTACAAGCTCAAAGAGCAATTTGGCAATATTTATCAAAATTACAAATGCACTTACCATTTTGTCCAGCAATTCAGTTATAGGAGCTTATCTTACAGATATTTTCACACACAAATTTATGCATTGTCAAGCTTACTTATTGCAGTTTCCATACTAGTAAAATATTTTTATATAACCAAGATGTTTATCATCGAGACTGGTTAAATAAATTACGATACATCCATGAATAGGAATACTAAGAGCCTTAAAAAAATAATAAGATCTTTATGTCCAGATAGAGATACACTAAGTGAAAGAAAGAAAGTAGAGGATAGTGTCTATAATACACTACTCTTTGGGTAAAAACATACATAGATAAAAGAATGCACACACATATATTATGGTATAATTTTATTATATATACATATATATGCCCATATACTATATACATATTATTGTGTATTTTATAAATTTGCCCATATAATAATATATGCTTATAGAACACACACACACAAATATATAGAGAATACATTTGGGAAGCTGCACAAAACATGGTAGATAACTTTATTTGCTGTGTGGAGGAAAATTAGGTGGATGTGGGCAGGGGAAGGTGGGAAACCTTTCACTGAATATTCATTATTTCTAATTTTGAACCCTGAAAATGAGAAGTCTATGAAAAAAGGGAAGAAAGGTATTTCCTAAATCTTTTCCTCTTCCTGTTGCAACTGTTTACCCACGAGAGTCACTATTTGGGCTGGGACATTGGTCCTTAAACATTTTGGGAATTATGGTTGCTTTTAAGTCTGCTGAAATCCACGGAACGTCTCCTCAAAAGAATGTACATGTGTCCACACACATAAGCTTATATTCAATTTCGGGGGATCCGCGGACCTCTTCAGTTCAGTTACAAACTCCAGGTTGATAACTCCTGTAAAAAAAGAAAAAACTGTGAACAATGGAGGGCAAATGGGAGGATCTTTTTTCTCACATCTTTCCCTCTTAGAAACTGTACGTATTGGTCATGTCCCACCATATTTATCTGATTGTTCTTTTTTTAGAACACCCATCCTTCTTTTTACCTAATTTTCTGGATTTCTTTGTGATTCTCCTTTAAAAAGAAACCTTCAGAAATTAGGCTAATTTTGTGATTACACTTGTTAAAACTTTCCCTTAATTTCCTACCTCTTCTTGGGAATTGCTTTCCCTGACATGCTTTTAGAAATACACTTTTGTTTACCTCTGGGGCTCACTTTTGAATAATTATTATTTTCCTTATCTTTGAATTGATTTTGTATAAACCTTGTGTCCCTCTTTCCTTTTTTGTTGGTATGGTTTCTGTAATCCAAACTTGGAAAGATTTTTCTTAAAATGAAGCCCCAAGAACTAGCATTTAATTTCCTTGTGCTTTTTTTCTTAATTATAGATTATTAACTACAGAGACTCTTCATTCTCGTCGTCTGATACTCACAGAATCCCTTGTGTGATAGAAAGAGCCTACATGGAACTAGCACATAGTAGGTGTTCAATAAAGGATAATGTCTTTCCTTTTCCCATCATTTCAGCACAAAGGGCGCCAGCCTGCTGCGTTGCCTCTGCCCGTCTGCAGTAGCGCCCACCTCCTTTTCTGAGGTCGGTGTACTCAGGTGGCGCTGGTCACTGGCATCAGGGTAAATAGAATCTGAAGCCCACGGCCTCACACTCAGGAGTGTTGCTCTCACTCCCCTCACTACACTGCACCCTACGTGGACACTCTTCTTTCTGGTTCTCTTCCCAAATCTGCCCTTCAGCTTAGGGCACCGTTTCTCTGGAGGCTGGGAATGTTGCCTGGTGATGGCTCTCCGCTGAGTCCCTCCCCCAAGAATTGCACTTGCCTGAAGGGAGCGTCCTCCCTCAAGACTAGGACCCTTCCCTAGAGGCAGTCCACATCCGATGACTGCTCAGTGCGGGAAGTGCAAAGGGCCGGCCCCGCGCCTCAGTTCAGAGTAACTTGGAAGGGCTGCGCAAACTCTACCAATCTTCGTGGGATGGGCTGAGGCTGCTGTTGCTGCTTCATAACAGCTCAACTCCTCTCTCTGCCCGGTCCAGCTTCCCTCCCTCCCTCCCTGATGCTGTCCCAGGAGTCCTCTGCAACAATCTACCTGCACCTAATTCTCCCTCTCAGAGTCTGTTTCTTTGGGATCCAGGATTCTAAAACTCTGTGACACTGAGTCATTCTAGAAAACTGATTTTATGATAGCTAATGGTGCAACGAACACCATTTGTTTTATTTGTTTTACTCCTTCTTCCTGTCTCAGCCTGCAGATTTTCCTCTGGGTACCCGGAGGACCCCTCCTCTCAGCCCACGCTGCAACGGAACTGAGCCCACCCCTCTCCAGCCTCCTGTGTCTGTGACCCAGGCCTGGCCAATCAGAACTCTGCATTGTCCTGGGCACAGCGATTGGTTGGGGGATGGCACGTGACCTGAGCTGGGCCGATAAGAACCCTTCCCAGGGCTTGGGCTTCAGCCATTGAGACAAAGAAACCCTCTTTGTCCTGGATACTGAACTGACTGGAGGAGAGCAAATTTCAGAGGAAAGCGGGATGAAAAGATGGAAATGCTTGATGACATCATTTAAGCACCTGAATCCAGCTGTTTCTGAACTATCAAGTTTCACTCGAATTCATAAATTCTGTTTGCTTAAATTAATTTGATTGGGTTTCTCTTAATTGACACCAAAAGAGTCCTACCTGATACAGAGTTTGCTCTTTAATTTCCTTCAATTAATAATAATAACAATAATAATGAACATTTAGAATTAGAATTTTTTTCCAAAATATATCCTTTCCTACTTCTTAAACAGAGCTCCAGAACATGACTTTTTCCTGAATGGCTCCAGGACATTCCTTGTCACACTGTCTGGCATTTTACACTAGTGCCCACAGGGCTACCTCGGGCCCTTGCATCTGCATTCAGTAGACTTGGTATATAGGGCTCACTGAATTCTCATGTCCAATTGCTTTGAATTAAAAATCTTTCCCATTGCTGCCAGGCTTTTCTTCTCTGCCGTCGCTGTGATTGCTTGTAGCAATCTCTCTCCTCCTCCTTCACTGCCACTTTGACTTAGAAATCTGATTTCTGAGTTTATGTGAATTGTGTGTAAACTACATGAACACAGGTTTTAAGCAAACACTTGACTCTGCTATGCCTTAAGTGCATATGTTTTTGATATACAGATGTTAGATATTAAATATGGCTATTCAATTGCATTTTATGATTTTTATATTTGTCGTGAGATATGTTTTTAATCAAGAAATGTGTGGGCTAGGAGACCTCCATATGGGTGAATGTGATATTCAACCATGCAACCAGAAAACTTGGTTGATATGGGGTGGTCTCCATCTGGAATACTGTTCCATCTTGGAAATAATGTTCTCATATGAACTCATTCCACATGAAGCAGTGACTTTTTCAAGCCAAGAAAATTAGAATGAAACCTAGAGTAAATAGATCCATACATACACTCATTAGTTTCTACAAACCCAAACTGGCATTTATGCCAAGTGATTCCTCACTTCTATTGCTGTATCTTGTGCTATCCTAATTACTAATCTTCCTGGATAATCTGTATGTGAATATGGCCAGAGACGAAAGTGGAATTTCTAGCATTAGTTTGACTTCTAATCGTGTTTTCTCATGGACTTGACTTAGAGCAGGCAGAATGTGATGCACTGACTTCTACTGCTAGCACCAAGGACAGAGTCTGGGACCCTATAAGTGGGAAGAGGTGCACAGATTGGGAAAGAAGAAATTTGCTTCCATGTTCTCCTTTCTCAGGAGAGCAAACAGCAGACATAAAAAGGAAGAGAATATTCTCAAGAAGGGAGGAAATCTGACAGCCCCAGATAGTAAAACATCCTCAGTTAATATGAAAATAGCATGCATTATTTCTGCACAAAGAGAACTGCTTTTGCCAATCACTTCAGCTCCACTTTATCACTTTTGAGTGTTTTTATTTTGACAGCTTTTTATTTATTCTTTTTTTTCCAGTGGTATATCAGAAATATGGCCCCGTCTGGAAATAGTGTACAACTTGATGCTTTCCGCGGCCCCTCTAATCAGGAGTAACTACAGCTGTCGGGGGAGCACTGGAAAAATGTCAATTAGCTATAAAATTTCCACAAACAAGCATTATGTCTTCCTCTTACGAGTCCCTGGGTGTAGCTCAAAATCAAGCAATAATGTCCACAGTTAAAAATGGCTGTTGGGGGCTCCAGCACTCTTTTTTCCCACTAATAATTACTCGGCGCTGGTGCTGGAGTCCCTGCATGTGTGCGGTCGAGCCGACGCAGCTGCAGGGAATGTGTGTTAAGTGACTCCAGCTCCCATCCCATTTACGGCGTGGAGACGCGCACGGAGCCCCTCTACGTGCCCACCGCACGCCAAGTTAACCCCTCCCGGGCATCGGGACTTGAGCATCTGTCCACGCAGCCCTCGGCCCTTCCGGTTACTCTCCCGAGCTCTCCAAGTGTGAAAATCGCGTCCGGGTGGCCCTGGCTCTGAGGGGGAAGCAGAGAGCACCCCACCTCCCGGGGTCACTCTTTGTGATTGTCCAGGACCTTGTGGGCTTTATTTACAGACAAGCGCTCCAGGCTAAAAAGGCAAAGAAAGTCTCTTTTCCACACATGAAACCAGACACACGGGGCCATGGATGTGGTCTGTCTTAGCATGTGAAGTGTAGCAAAACCTTATTTATAAAAACAGGCAGCCAGCCCAAGCGCTGTAGTTTGTCAGTTTGATTGTTTTTTAAAAAAATATTGCATTAATATATTATTTATCTTGATTATTATTAAGGGTTTTGGTACCCCCCCTTAAGTCTCAACCCGGAGGCGGGTGCCCCACCTCTTCACCTTAGTCCCGGCTCTGGCCTTCAGCCAGAGAGGAAGTGGGTGTGGGTCCTCCCACAAAGGCTTAGCTGTGTGTTCCAAGGAAATGACTGTGACATTTAGCAGAGTCAGTGAAGAAGGGTTCGCCAGCACCTTGTGGGGAGTTGGCATCTGGAAAGAGCACACATACAGACCTTGGTTCCAATTCTTGTTCCACAATCATGTGACCTTCAGCAAGTTGTCTAAGTTCTCTGAGCCTCATGCTACCCATCTGCAAAGCTGAAATAATTACATTGACCTCAGGAGGGCTGTGAAGATTAAATGAGATAAAGTATGTCAAGGGGCTGGCACTAGATAAATGACACTTCAACAAATGTTTGTAGAGTGAATAATCAATGCACAAAATGTTGGTTGAAGGACAGGAGGATTTTATATCATCAGACTGCCTTCTGATCAGCTGGATTTTTCTTGTCATTTCACTTTGTACATCAGGTCTTCATGATTTCTGTACATATTTATGTTCTGTGCTAGATCCAGTCCAAGTGTGAGGTTAATGTATGAATCTTTTCCGAATCCATCATTATGCCTGTACCAGCCCTGGTGCTCTAGTGGATGAGATTGCAGCGCTGTGGCCCCGGTTCATTTCCTGGTCAGGGAACCATACCATCCATCTGTTGGTTGTCATACTGTGGTGGCTGTGTGTTGCTGTGATGCTGAAAGCTATGCCACTGGGATTTCAAATACCAGCAGGGTCACCCATGGTGGACAGGGTTCAGCAGAGCTTCCAGACTAGACTAGGAAGAGGGACCTGGCCACCACTTCTGAAAAAGTCGGCCCTGAAAACCCTGTGAATAGCAGCTCTGGAAGGTGAGAGGAAGGTGCAAGGAGACCCGGCATCGTTCTGCTCTGCGGTCCCTAGGGTTCTAGGAGTCGGAATTGACTGGACAACACTAACAACAACAACGTTATGCCTTGCATAGATGAAGACTTCTGATAAACACTTGTTGCCTTGAGAGGATAGAGAAGGGTATTAACGATCAATTATATGAATGGATCTAGAACCAGGGAGTGTGTTCTCTGCCCCCGCTGCATAGGTGACCTGAGCCGTTTACACTGTCACTGTTGGCCACAGAACACTTAGGAGCATTGGACTCAAAGAAGGTAAGTCCAGGGACTTTGAAAGCTACAGTGACCCCAGTGATTCCTAAGTGGGGGTCATAGGAGATTGCTGCCTGCATCCTTGTCCTTCCGTCTCCAATGGGGGCTCAAGAAGAGGAGAATTTAGTGCTTTTGCCTAGTTTCCAGGGTTGGTCCACAAAGATCAAATTAATTCATAACCGCTCAAAAGTCACAAAGTTCTGGGTCATCATGGAAAGGCTGGGGGCTTTTTGAGTTAAACGTGTCCAGAGGCAAGCTTACAAGATGGGTGACCATGCAATTTTGAGAGTAATTTTGAGGTAGTAATTTTGAGAGTGAAAGGAGATGCTATTAATAATTATTCTGGAATAAAAGACACCAGCCTGGGCTGTCCTGGGCAAAGCAGGACACAAATTCACCCGCCTTCTAAGGCAGTCTTGCCAAGAGCCTCCTGCTCCATGTTAGAAGGAATGAAGTCATCTGTGTCCCTGCCCAGTGGGCAGCACTGGCTTCTTGTACAAGGTGGGCAGCCGCAAGCCTGTCCTCTGCAGCCACTGCTGTCCAGCGATGGGACAGTTGTGCCTCCCTTTGCTGGCTTTGCCCTCTCTTCACCCAGAAGCCTGGGGTCCCCGAGAGCTGGGCTGCTCACCAATGGCCACAGACTGGCTCTCTGTTTGAAAGAGGGATGTCTTGCAGGCGCCCAAAAAGTGGATCAGAAATGCAGAGGCCAGCCAGGGCAGAATGCCAAAGAGGTGAACAGGGTAGGATGCTGAATTGTGGTTTAGATGACTGACTAGTGTTAGCACGGGAAAGGATTGCAGATAATCATCTAGGCTAAAATCTCACCTAATATCCTCTCCTTCTTCCCCAGGTTACTGTTGAGGAAAGAAAAATCAAAATAAAATGAGGCACCTAAGTTTATCAGTTCGTTCAAATTCATGTCTCCAGCCTGCACCTCCTCCAGGGTTTCAGACTTGAATATCCTGCTGCTTCCTAACATCTCCACTAACAGAAATATGAAACTCGCCATGGCCGGGCAGGGCCCCTGTCTCTCCCAAACAAGAGCCGCCCTCTGTCTCCCACTCCAGCCAACAGCAGGTCTTCTCTGCCAGTTGCTCAGATCCCCACATCTTGAAATTACTCGTGACTCCTCACATCTTCTTCTTTCACACATCACATCCAGTCTGTTAGAAAATACTATTCAGAATACATCCGGAGTCTGACCTCTTCTCACCACCTGTTCTGGGCCCCCATCGTCTCTCCCTGGGGTCATTATTATTACCTCCAGACTGCTTCCGCTCGTACCTTCCCACAGCCCTTCTTTCACTGAATTGAACAAAGTCATTCCTCTTAAAGCCTGAGTCAGATCATGTCACTCCTCTGCTCAAAACTCCCATAGTAGTTTCCCATCTCACTCAGAGTAAAAGCTGAAATTCTTACTCTGTCCTGCGAAGCTCTTCAGGATCTGCACCGCCCTCCCCCACCCCCGGCCCTGCCACTACTAGTTCAATCTCATCTTCTAAAAGGTGCTCCCTGTTCAGACAGGTACAGCCACCCTGGCCTCCTTGCTGTTCCTCAGATGATCCAGGCATCCCCCTGCCTCAGGGCTTTTGCACTAGCTGTTTCCTGTGCCTAGAACGCTCCTCCCCCAGATCCACTTGGCTAAATCCTTCTCTGCCTTCAAGCCTTTGCTCAAACGTCAGCTTCTGTTACTACTACTACTGTTACTGCTGCTCCTCGTTCCTCTTTCCTGTTTTATTTTTCTGTGTAGCACCTATTACCTTCTCATATGCTCCATATTTTACCTATTATTTTCTGCCTATTGCTTGTCTCCTCTGAGTGGAATGTAAGCTCTCTGAAGGTGGGAATTTGTGTGCTGTGTTACTTGCTGTGACCTCAGAGCCAGAATATGGCACAAAGTAGGAATTTGATAAATATTTACTGAATGAATGAATTCAGCAGCTATTCACCAAATGTCTCCCATGTGTCAGATGCGTATGAAGTGTATCAAGATGATCACAGCAAGATCCTTCCTCTTAAAGTGACCCGGAGTCCTTGGGATGGAGGCACAGCCAACCCTAGTGATTGGGTAATGCTGCACAGCAGTGGAAAGGATGCCGCCCCAGGGGGTCTTGTTCTGCCAGGCGGCGGAGTGGATTAAAGCAAGTGATGTTTCCCCGAGCAGGCGACCCTGGGCCTGGATCTGAACAAGCGAGTGGAATTTTATCAGGCAGAGGAGCAGGGTGGCAGAGCTGTCCCTCACATCCAGCAGTTTCACTCTGCAGACTGATTCAGGGGACAGACTTGGTCCCAAGGTAATATGGAGAAGGAATTGTCCGTGTTTGTGGTACCATGTTGCCCAGACAGCACGTCCTTCTCAATAGGCAGAAGGATGGCCTGATTGCATCCCAGGACATTTCGCGTCACCCGAGTGGTCCAGTCTGCTCTCCTGCTGGTGAAATGAAAAACATTTTCCCCTGAGAAACAACCTGGCTGGGTGACGTTGTGGCGCTATGGCCGCTGTGCTGAGCACTGTCCTGAGGAATCACACGCTGGGATGTGTGGAGGCCTTGTTTTCCACGAGGCCTCTTCGGAGCACAGTGTGGGCCTGGTCCGACCCCCTGCACTCTCCGGAAGCACTGGCTTGGCAAAGGCCTCTGCTTTGTGATTTCTTAGGGTAATCTCCTTTGCATCACGTTGTCTGTGGTGGAATTCAGCTGTTTGGGCTGAGTCCAATGACGTTTGTTGACAACTTCCATGACAGAACCGAGAGAGAGAGAGCAGCCATTGGGCAGGGACTGCTTTCTGGCTTGGGAGCCTCTGGACCAGAGGATTGTTCCAAATTCCACCATTGCCTCCCTGGGTAGGTTTGACAGTTCTGGTAGTGGTGAGAGTGTATCGATTAACTATTTCTGTGTAACAAATCACCCCTCACCTTAGTGGCCTGAAACAGTAACAATTGATCACTTCTCACAATTCTGAGAGTTTCCTGGATTGATCCTCTGTCAGTTTTGTCTGGGATCATTCATGAGACTGCACCCAGCTGGAGGGGCAGGTTGGCTGGGTCTGGGCTCAGCAAGGATGTCTGGAACTTCCTGCCATGGGGTCTATATCCTGCTTTCTTCTCAGTAAGAGTCTTCATGGCATCATGGTTTTAGGGCAGCATTTCCAGAGAACAAACCCCAATTCATAGCCCGTACCAAGTGCTTACATCCGGTTGACTTGGCCAAAGCAGGGCTCATAGATAAGCCCTGAGCCAGTGTGGGAGGGGAACAACGCCCAGAGGTGTGGCTAATGGGAGGTGAGATTCATCAGACCGTGACTGTAACCGTCTTGCACAAAAGGAGACAGGAGATCAACAACCAGACCTCCCTAGCAAGGTCCTGTCTCTCCTCTTCTACCTTTTGACGTCTGCAGTTCGTACCTGCAGTCCTTTGTGTGCTGCTGACGATTGGCGCTAGACAATGGACCCGGGCAACTCCCAGGCCAGCATGCACATCCTTCGCCCATTGCCCTTGGTGAAGTTTTCGGGAGGGCAGGCCCTACTTCCAGCTCTGGTTCTGAGCTTGTGCATCTGGACCAATTCTGTAGACATGCAGACACCCCTTCTTCTTTCTATGGAGTCAGAGAGAACACTCTGCACCACAGACATGCAGCCACCACTGGGCTTTGCCTCAGGCATGAACTCAGGGCCTAACAATACAACACCTTTCCATTTTCATGCTTAGATGATCTTCTGAGGCCTCCCACCAACAGCTGTGTGAATGAGTGAGCTCAGAGCTGATCCTCCCCAAGCTGACCCTTGGCATGACTGCAACCCTGGCTGACACCGTGAGAGCAGCCTTGTGAGAGACCCTCGAGGCAGAACCATGCCACTGAGACGTTCCTAGGTTCCAGACCCCCAGGAACTGTGAGACTGTACATGTTTATTGTTGCCATCTGCTACGTTTGGGGTCATTTGTTACACAGCAATAGGTAACTAATACACAATTACCTCTCCACTTTAGGGCATAGCCTTTGTACAAATGTGCAGAACCCAGGACCCCCCACCCCCAGATGGTGAGTACAAGACTGGCTGAGGCAAGAAAGAGCAGAGTGATGGGAGGGCGTGGGATGTGGAGGATTTCTTTGGCCTCCTCCAGCCATTTGTGTACTTGCCTTCCCTGGGGGTTGTGGTCTTTCAGAACCATCAGCCAAGCAGAAAACAGTCCTGGCAGGGTTAGGATGGTAGCAACAAGTAATTTAATACTTTCCTGTGATTGGATTAGTAGCAAACGTGTTGACTAGTCTCTAGCTGAGACAAGCAAAGTTAGCCGTCTAAATTAAATCTCTTTGGCATCATTTGTTCGAATAGCCTACTTATTTTTGCTCCAGATGCTCTATACATTTTTGTTGTTGTTGTTCTGGGGTGGGAGGAGAAGCAAAAATGAATTCTCTTTTCTTAGGTGGGAGGGCCCATCTCCTCTACCCACCCTGCGTGATTACTGCAGCCCGTAGGGTTTAGAGCCGCTGAGAAAAGTAATGGATCTGCCCAAATTAGCACCTGACTTGGGTGAGCACCGAAGCAGAAATTCTCCCTCCTTTTAACACTTTGGCTCAGCAAGGCAGGCCAAGGCCTGTAATCATCGTTGATTATCTCATTCGGCGTGACTCCTGGGAAATCTTGGGTGATAGCAAATTGAATTGGATGTTTGATGCCACTCTTGTAAGAGAGGTCCCTCTTAGATTAATTTCAGGCATCATGACAGCCCAAAAAATGAGGCCTCGGGGTAGCATGGCCAAGGAGGCTGTCTGGCACTGTGAGAAGATGCGACTCTTGTGAGCTGATGTATGTAAAGGGTGGCTTTGGAGCAAAGCACAATCTTTTCACATAGAAGATTAGTCATGGAGGGGAGGCTGCTTCATAGATGAGCTCGCCTGGCTGCCACATGGAAAAAGCTGATTGTAAAGGAAGATTAATTAAATAAAGTGCAGGCTGCATTGTTCCTGTAGGAGTCCCAGGCTCCCTAGGGGTGAAAGGGCTGCACCAGGTCTTTTGGGATAGGATCTTAGGCATAAAGGGCAAGGAAGCCCTTTTGTGGACTGTGGATCATTCCAAGAAATCCATAGCCCTTCAGGGGAAGATGAATAGGCGAAACTTAAAAGGGCCAAGGGTTTATGTAATGAGCGAGGAGGAGCTGGGGCTGGGAAGTTCTGCTGGGGGCCTATGGCATTGCCGAGAGAGAAAGCAGCACTCACGCCAGAGCCCTCGGCCACCTGCCTCCCTCTCAAACATCCCACCTAGCAGGAAGTGGGGCCTTTCTCACCCTAGTAGAGGAGACCCCAAAAAGACAGTGGTCATGAGACTGGGCGACAAGCATGGTGCCAACTGGAGGAAGCCAATGACATGAAATCAGCATTTAGGCGTCAACCTGGCTGGCCAATGGAACACATGAGCATCGCAATGCACAGTAAATGGACCTCCGGCTGCCACCTGGAGAGGCCATCTTTTATGGAGAGGAAGCTTTTATGGGCAAGATTAGTGCAATAATAATAATAACAGCATTAACATGTTATTTATAAAGTGTGTTCTGTGTGTCTGGAGAGAGAGATAAATACAGAAGCAAGAGAGGTATTATTGCTTCTGGCAAAAAATGTTGGTGCTCCACCCAGATCACCTTCGGTCCCTTTTCACCCGTTTTGTACTCTGTGCACTCCCAGGCTTGGGTGTGTGTTTGCTTCCAGCAGAGAGCACTTTGGCTGTTCTTCCTAAGATTTCTCTTGGGCTAGTGGAGCTGGCTTGGCAGATCTAGAAGTGCCTCAGAATTTACGTCTACCCTCCTTCCCACAGCCCTTGACCAATGACTAATGGGGGCAGAGATCTGAAAGCACCTTTGTGTGGAGCCAATTCTGAGGCAGAATTTGCAGCCCCGAGTGCCCTTCAGGGTTAGCCTGAAGCTGCCGTTTGCAGGACTTTTGCCCGAGATTGCACTCTTGCTTGGCTTCCTCCACCTTTCTCTCCTGCTTCCCCTATTCAATTTCCAGTTTCCCCTGGGAGTGCTCTTTAATAATTCAAATCCTTATCTTGGGATCTGCTTCTGGGAAACCTAACTTAAGACATTATCCCTGATTTGTAAGTTAGAAAACTGAAACTTATAGTGAAATGAAGTCACTCGCTTACCCAAGGTCACACAGGTAAATGGCTGAGCTGGGATTTACGAGTCCTATCTGACTCCAGAGTCTCTTTTATATCACCTGCAGAACCTATTTCCCAAGAGGAAGGATTTGTGTATGGAAAACACGGAGAAAAGCTCATGCTTATTGTAATATTTTTGTTCCCTTTTAAGAGTATTTCTGCTTGGGGGACCAAGAGTTGGTCAAAGTCAAGACACCTTCAGCAGCAACTCTTGGGAAGAATGCAATCTACTTGTTAGGATTTCTCAGAAGGTGTATTTCATTTGGTTTTTGCTAAAATTTGAATGCAAGGGTCAATGGATTTTTCTACGGTAGAATTATCCCAAAAGACACCTTCCTTATAAGTGGATTTATAGCTTCTTCGATGCCCAAATTATCTTCCATGCCAACATGGCACTGGCATATGGGATGTATCACAGTGAGGCATGATTGTTTTGTGTTTATTTTCTTTGAAAGCCAGAGGTCAGGCAACCACTGTCATGATCCTGTCATTGTTATCTGCCTGCAAAACAACTGGTTGAGCCCAGGGATAGGGAACCTTTGGGAGCCTGAGAGAGCTCAAGCCCTGGCCTTTGGTGCTTGAGAAATTTCCTAAAATTGGAGAGAGGAGAAGAGTGATGGCAAAAAGATGGGCAAATGCTAGAGAAAGGGATTGCTTTGGACTCAGAAAGACTGGACTGAAATTCTGGCTTATAAGTTAGATGTGTAGTTTCAGACAAATTACTTAACCCTCTAAGCCTCATGGCCTCATCTACAAGACGGGAATTCTAATTGTCCCAAGTTTATAGAATTGCTGTGACTTTTGAATGAAATAATGCTCACAAAGGATTTGATGAAAGGTTTGGTATGTGGCAAGTATTCAATAATGGTACCTGATTTGTAATTAATAGTTTAATTGCAAATAAGTTTTGCCTATGTTAAGCAGGAGGGAATGGTCAGGAGATTGTATAAAATCTAGCTGGTGTATCCATGTACATCAGTGTACACTTGAACTCTAGCAAACTGCCTGTCCCCTAAGCAGTTCTTCTTCTGTGCCTGTAATCAGGAGCGGGTGAAGGGAAGAGCTGTATTCTAAAAGCTCCATTTTCTTATAGGAGTTGTGCCTTTCACATCCTGTTCAATGATGACAGCACAAAATATGGAGCCCACGAATGTGAACTTTTGTATTCTGGAGGGGCTCTGTAACCTACAGATTTACAGGCAAATAGTTAATGTTTAGGCAGAAACTGATTGGCTGCTGGTTTGAGGGCCACTCATATTTATTTTCTACGTGTATCTAATTGGCCTTGTCTTCTAGGCAACAATTGCTCTTGGTTGTAATCTTTAACAGAGGCCTCACAATGTTCAGATTCATGGGATGTCTATTGGAGATGTGCCTTAATCACTATGACTAAAATAATGCTGCACAAAAACCATCAAAACGTCAATTGCTTACAACAACAGAGGTTTCTTTTCTTGCTTGTGTGACTTCAGGTCGAATGGATGGCTCTGCTTGAAGCTACGGGCTGGGTTCAGGGCTGCTCAGGTATCTTCATTCTGGGGCCCAGGCTCTTCAAAGGAGGCGGCTTCCTGTGTCTGCCCTGCTCATGGCGGTCACAGGCCAAACCATGCCAGCACATTGAAAGCCTCTGCTTGTTTCACATCTGCTGAGATTACGTTAGCCAAAGCAATCATTGGGCCAAGCCCAACACCAAGTAGGTGGGGCAATGTACTCTGTCTCGTGTAGAGGGAGCTTTTCCAAAGTCCCACGACAAAGCGTGTGGATGTATAATTTTATAGTGGGAGGGGGAATGAAGGAGTGTAACAATAATCAAATCTATCACATAAGAGTAATAAGACTTCACACTGGACCCAGAATTAGGACAAAAGACAGCATCAGAGAGAGATAAGAGTATTAACACTGATGCTCTGAGCATCAGCTGTGCAGTTGGGGCAAAGAACACTGAAATTATCCCAAAGGACACCCAAAGGTCTCTCTCCTCTACCCTGACTTGCTGATGGTTATAAGTAAAAAGATAAGAAAAATACACAAATGTATTTCAGCATATCATGAATTAATTATACATAAATGATACCTCTAGGTAGGTAGTCATTACTGTGACTAAGTTTGGGGAGTTCCTCCCAGATTCTTGTATGACTAGAATTTTGGGATAAAATCACAATTTCATGAGCTCTGTAAGGTTTCTTAAACAGGTTTTTCTCACTTGAATTATCAGAAAGTGGCTCTTGTTTGGCTTTTAGCTAAACAAAGCGTTCCTGTAAATACGTATCGCTGAGTTGCATGCATTTTTGAAAAATTAAACCAGTGGCGGGCATGTCACCGGGCTCCAGTGCTCTTGGCCAACGAAGATGTGCACCTGGGAGGAGTCATGGGTTGACTGAGGTGTGTCTGGGTAAAGGTCTGGGCTTTGGCTGTGTCATCCTCCCTCCTTTCCAAACATGTGGAGCCATGGTAGCTAGGAGAAGCAATCATCACTGTAAGCGATGGCCTTCCTGGTAGAACCACCCCCTGCCCCACTAAGGATGGAGATAAGTGGGCTGACGGAGGATCCCTAAAAGGCTTCTGGGTTTCTTATACTAGCTATGTTTGATCCAGTGCTTACAGGTCCTCAAAAGTAATACTTGAGCTTGCATGTCCCCCATCGCTTACTGAGTGTCGGGGAAAGTTCGTGATGCAGGACTTGCAGGATCTGGAAATGCTGACTCTGCTGGGCTGCCAGGAACAGGGACAGAAATAAAATAAGCCTTGACAAAATTGATCCTGGCCTCCACTGATGGAAAATCCGGCACTGTGTGCCCAAAGCACAGGTCTGAAGTGTGGTTCCCCTATATAGCAGCTTTGTTTTACCAGAAGTTGAAAGCTGGCAGTCCACGGCTGAATTTGGCCGGCGGACATATTTGATTTAGCTGGTAGGAGTGTGAGATTTTCTCTTTTCAGTGTGACAAGCCCTCTCCAGCTCACCTCCCCCTCCCACCCTCACTGTCGCCTCAACTGCCTTTTGCCCACTTGACTGGTGTCTGTTATCTGACTGTTCTTGGAGTGATGTACGCCTGTTGCCACCCTCAGCCTCATTCTTCTCAGCTGCCAAGCGTGAATGAGGCCTGCTCCACAGGGTCGTGGTGAGAATCTAACGCAACAACGTGGATAAGATGCCCAGCCCAGGGTTAGCTCTGCGTGAACTCAGCTACTTTCGCTTTCTTTCCTTGCTTCTTTCTCTTTTCTCTTGCCCCCTTTCTTATTCCTCTCCCTCTTTGTCCTTTTTTCTTTTGTGATGCTTTGATATTTATTTTATCTCTTCAGTAAACCTTAAACAGGGTTTCATTAGTCAACGGGAGCTCCGGGTTATTCTGGCTTATTCTGGAGTGAAAGTTGTATTAAATGTGTCTTCCAGTCCCCCACAATTTCTAGATTGAAAGAGACATATCTAAAAGGCACAAAAGTGACTCAGCACTGAGTCAATCACCCCTGAGTCAGGATGAGGTTCATTGCTCTACTCTGGATTAATCCAGAAGGTGCTTGAAGATGGTGGCCAGGCATCTCACCTGGGGGACCTTACAGGTAGTGAAATTAAACTGCCTCATCATAAGAATAGGAAGTAAAAGAAAACATAATTCCAGTTTCTTCAGACCCACCTAAATAGGTGCATAATGTAGGAATAAAATGAAATAAAAATAAAAAGTGGAGAGTTAGCAGAGAGTTTAGAAATCAAAGCAGACATAGTGACAAACTCTTCTAAGCCTTTTCTTTTACAGTTAAGCAAACAGAGGCTTGTTAGCTTAAGGGACTTGCTCAAGGCACATGGGTATTTAGTGCCAAAGACCTTTGCACTAAGTGCCCAGTTGTTATTCCTCACTGTGAAGCCTCGTTGACTACAAGATTCCAGAAGGTTTTCAGCATCTGCATTTTGAATAACAAAATTGCACTGGAGTTTGTTAGGGGCAAATGTCACATAATCAATGAATAGATTGTTGAATATCAATGCTGACCTTGGTTGTGAAAAGAGACAAGAAGTCACTGCCATAGTATTCACATAACCCGACATCGGGGGGAGAATCTTCTTTGGGTTCATGGAGATCTGGGGGTAAGCCCTGATTTGGGTACTTACCAGCTGTAAACTTGAAAATGCCATTTAATTTCCTTAAGCATTGTTTCCCTCCTTTGCAAAGTAAAGATAATTATTTCTGAAATGCCTGCTTTGAAAGCTTATTGTGAGTTTCCAAATATAGGTGATTTAGTCCAACAAAAAATTTTACTGTGCACCCACTATGTGTAAGGTACATTATGTCAGGCACCAGAGATTCAAAGATGAATATGGCAAGAACATGCTTTGTATGCTAAAAGATGGAATATTAGGTATACATAAAAAAATGGATCATTGTTATTATAACCTCCAGGCCTGCTCCATTCTCCTTGGAAGCAATGGCTGGAAAGACGTCTGTTGGCACCTCCATCACCCACACAGCTTAGAGCTCTAGGATTTATTGCTCTCAGTAGTTGCAATAGCGCATGCTACATTATCCAATGGTCATTGTTTAAAACAGTGCTTCTGATTTTTTTTCTGCCTTTATATATATGAGAGTTTCAAGGGTGACTCACGTATTGTTCTTGATGAAGAATCATGACCCATGAGGGAAAGTATAAGACAAAATATTAAAAAGCAAGGGCTGAATTTTTTAAGCTGCTTCATTCCCAACTTGCTTTAAGGTTCTGGATGACTCACTCAATTTTTCTGTGTTTGAATTTCTTCTGCTCTACTCACGAAAGAAGAATCTTGATCTGTCTGCTCCAGAGGTTTCTTGGGAAGTCAAGATGGCAATGAGTATGGAACCATTTTAAAAAATTTATAAGTGTTAAAAAGAAAAAGGTTAGCAGTAGGCCTGCCACCTATTTTTGGCCTTATCTTGGGACACCTGGGAAAGAAAGAGATGAACCAGACAAATTCCCTTGCAGACTCACTGGTAACCAGATTTCCTGGAAAACACACACATGGCATTTATCAGCAGAAAGATAAAGGAGAATCCTTGTCTATGAGCTACTTTTATCAGGATATACCTAGTCTATGTCAGTTGCTTATTGTAAATAAACCTGAAATTTATGGATTTACGGAACATGGCTCAGTGGAAAATGTTGCATAAGCTATATAATTTATTTGCTAATTACTGTATCTTGCTATTGTTTATAAACTGAATCAGAAGAAAACTTGGTACTAGATCTGATCAGTGCTTCATGTTGGATCTCATTTGCATTATCTGTGTTACGTCAGCTGCCATCAGAGGTATAGGGATAAAAAGGAGATGTTTCACGATGGAAATGGCCCCTCTGTTCAAGCAATGTAGAACACGCAGCGCTTACACCTCGCACGTGAAACCAGAGCCAGATCAGTCCTAGTGCAGGAGAGAACAGACACGTGGAGAGCTGGCTTGACAGTTTGGGATCCTTCTGAGGGAATGCTGCTTGGCTGTCTTGTTATTTCTGGTAAATTTTGAATCAGAAGTAAATTTAGAACTTGGTATCATCAGTGGTTCAAGTCGAGTCTCATTTGTGTTATTTTGTCCTTTCTCAGGTGCCCTCACAGATAAGGCATTGCCATTACATCATTTTTGTGGATCACTGAGGAAGCATCTGTAAAACCCAATCCAATCACTAGGGTGAAGATTTTGTATGTGTGTGAGAGATAAGCACATGATAAAGAGAAACAGACTTGGCAAAATGGTATCTTAAAACACGGACCTATGAAGCTGGGGGAGAAAGGAAATGCCCTGAGGCTTTGCCGACTCTGTTACAACCAAAGAAGCAACAAGTTAGAGACAGCTCTTGGGAGAGTCCCTTGGTCACTTGGTCCACACAGTGGCTATGGTCAGCAATGTCCACAACCATAGATATTCCACTTGATCATTCTTTATTGTTTGATTTTTTCCCTCCCAACTAGCCTTCCACCAGCCCACAAACCACTTATGATCTCCTCTGATGCCCAGTAGGACAGTAGCATTCTGCATTACTGTCGTCTCCGTCCCCTGTCATTATCTTGATGTCTATGTACACCTCAAAGAGCAGCAGGAATGAGATGAGCCTAGACTCCCCTCCCAAGTGCTCTGCCCCTCTGCTCCCTTCCCCATTGTCCATCACCATTTTGAAAGCCAAACAATAGAGGGAAAGTCAGATGCAAGAGATGGATATTCTCTTTAGTCTAAATAAAAATATTATTTGGGAAATTAACCAAAAAGGCAAGAAAGAAATATTGTTCTCTTTTTGGAATCCACAAAGGCTACTTTTGCAAGCCCTAGACAGAGAGAGACTTGGAGAGAGCAGCAGTTCTCCACCTTGACTCTCCACTTTGTCTGCAAAATTATCTTGGGTGCTTTTAAAAAGTGCTATGCCTGGGCCCCACTCGAGACTAGTTGAATTAGAATTTCTGAGAGTGAGGCTCAGGTATGCAATTTTTAAAATGATTCCTAAGTGATTCTAATGGGTAGCCATAATTGCAAACCACTGGGGTAGGAGTTTTTGTGGTCATTTGTTAGGGTCCTTGTGAAAAGTCAAGTAATAAGTGCGTTTTTAGTCATAAAATGTCTCAGGGCTGAAATATTTGCTATTGTGAGAAAAAATGGCAACACAGCTGCAGACCAGAGCCTGCAGACCAAAGCTACCAGCCCATCTGTGAGATAATTTCTTTTGATGTTTATGGCACACAAGGCCTGAGATGGTACTGTCTGATGAGAAGGTGCATAATGACCTGAGTCCATCTGTGAGCCAGAGAAACATCCTGATTTGACTTCTCCCTTTGCAAGTTTATCAACGTGAGGAGGACATTAATATTTTTACCATTTAACAAAATGACTTGCAAGTGGGACCTTATTAGAAAGTGTGAGATTCACATCATGTCAGGAACATAACCATCCCTACTTCCTTTCCATTCATGGAAGGAAATTCTCAGGAGAAAAAGCATTGAACTTATATGTTATTCCAGAAATGCAGAACTCTTTGGCCAACTGGATCACTTTAAGGACTGAAGTGGGAGACAAATTTGTAGTCAATGTCTGCACATAGGGATTTTTCTGCATAATATTGCTCTTAAGGATGATGGAATGAGGTCCACTTTAATTAAGTGTATAGGGAACACCATCTACTTTGAAAGGCACCACTAATCCACTCATTGGTGGTCAAGGTATGTAGATAGTAATAGGACTTTCAAGAGAATAGACATAAGAGGGAGACCATTTCCAGGAAATGCCCATTCTTGGAACAGGCACTGTCTTCTATATATCCCTCATGGCCAATGACTACCAAGCAACCCCAGGGTTAATCCATTCTACTTTGCCTAACTCATGGCTGTGTCTTCATTAGGGGGTTATGTACATGATATAGGTAGTTTTTGATAAGCAAATGAAATTTAAAAATTATTGATCTATTTATAATTTGATTCTCATACTCAATTGTACATTAGTTTGGTTTCCTGTTAATAAACCTCTGCGTATGTACTCCAAACTTCATGTTATTTTTGTACATATTATTATGGCTTTGCATTTCAGTCTTGTGGGAAAGTTAAGAAAATAAATTATGTGCTACTGCATTTATTGGTGTTATTATGAATAGTTTTATGATACTGTTTTTATTTCTCTTCCTTAAATAGACACTGGAAATTCTGTAGCAAATTGCTCGGTCATAGAATATAACTGTTGCTCAGGAAATTCTTGAATATTTTCAGCAAAGGAAAGAAAACATATCATAATCAATTTGATTGGAAAAATAGCTTAGCTGTCTAAGAAATAGTCCATGGGAAGATCTTTCAAAATACAAACCCCTTCCCTGAAGTTTCAGCATCTTGCAATGCTCCATTAAAAAAACAAACAAAAAACCTCTCATGTGATTGTGATAGACTCAGTAGTCTATATTTGATGATTAACTATGAGCTCCTTTTGGGGCTGAGGTGGGGAGAATAAACCAGAATTTATTGTGTGACTGATGCATTCTCTCTCTTATTTTCAAAATGATTTTATAAGATAGAGATCATTATATTTATTTTATATTTTAGAAAACTGTCCCAGAGTCACACAACTAATGCAACTAGTGAATTGAAGATTCAAACCCTGGAGTTGCCTTGAAGCTGGTTCTAAGGAAAAGTAATACGAATGAAGCAACTTTGGACAACATATATACTGTAGGCAATGGAAAGTGACCAAGATCAAGCAGAAACTGGAATGGGTTTTACCCTTGGAAGAAGGGACCAGCATTGGGTGATGTTCCCATACTTTACAACTTTTAACACAAGGAAAGGCCTCACTCAGCACCATGTGAGTAGGCTAAAACTCAATAAAACCCACAGGCTTTTATCTGGTTTGAGGAACCAGAGGACAGAGTCCAGGACTACCCAGTTACTGAAAAGAGAGAGAATCTTAAAAAGATAAGGATCACAAAGGAGAAGATCCAAATTCTATGTAAAAACTCACCCAGTTCTCTTGCTGAGCCCTCAACAGTGGATGCATGGGGCAGAATCCAAGTATCCCAGTTAAGGCTAAAAGAACTGATCTGAGATTTGAACTGCCACCTACTGCAAGGAGCATAGGGCTTTGAGTCTGAATACAGCCAAGTTAAATGCTTACTAAAACGAAACAAGACAAAAACAACAATAAAAACAAAACTCTTTGGAGGAACATAACAGAATCCAGCGTCTCTATGACATAACACTCACAATGCTCAGAATACAATCTAAAATTACTAGACATACAAAGAAACAGGAAAACATGACTTACACTCAGTAGCAAAGACATTAAATGAAAACCAATCTCAAGGAAGATGAATTTTGTGTCTCAACTCCCCTCAGGCCCAATAGCAGCCTGGCAGGAGGGAGAAGTAAGCTGGTGCAGATGATATTCAGACTCGTGGATCACTCGTGTGTGGGGATAGGATGCTCTGGGAGGGATTATCAGTCAGAATCACAATTTCTATGGGTATGTGGAAAGGTCTGGCTCTCTATCCCCTGGTGTCTCTCGAAAGGGTGTAACTCAACAGTACGCCTTCCCAGACAAAAACAGTGCTTGTGGTCAGGCAGGTGCAAGGATTGGGATGCCATGGTTCACCACAGGGCTTTTATCATGTTTGGATCTAGAGCCAATCTAGTCTCAGAGAACCAGTGGGAATGGGTGACTACAGTACCACACTGCTGTGAATTACCATAGAATGCTCAGTTTAACAGATTATAATAAAGAGAGTACAGAGAGAGAAGAAAAAAGAGTTAATGACCAAACTTTTGGGAGCTCCAACTTTAAATGGCTAGAGAGAGGAGGGTGGGCCTATAGTAGAGATAGAGAAGGGCCAGAGAAGTGGGAATAAAACCAAAACACTGTTGAGTCATAAAAGTCAAAGACCTGGCTCTCTATCATCTGGTGTCTCTCCAGAGGGTGAAGCTCAACAACAGGTCTCCCCAGTCAGAAGCAGTGCTTGTGGTTAAGTACGTACAAGGATTGAGATTGTATGGTTTTCATGGGGCCCCACTCATGCTAAGAGAATATTTCAAGGAGGGGGTCAGGTCAATAGTTTTGAGTGTGGCTGAGAGATCAAGAAGGGTGGTCAATATTTTGTGCTTCAATTTACTTGCTTGTGACATGGACAAAGTTCAGATTAGCAGCTCCTATTTAGCAAAGGCATTCTGTAAGGCAATGACGTTACTGAGATGGTAAGATGCTCTATACATTCAACTCTTAATTCTGTTCTAGCATATTCTAAATACTGTTGTATAATTCATCCTGTACTCACGTAAGGGATGCTATTGAAATCATAAATGTGCTAACATTCTTCTAAAGTTTTGTTCTTTTAAAAATGTTTGGGTCCCTGATTTGCAGATGACATCACTCAGAGCCACAATCTTGCCAGTTAACTATGAGCCCTTTCTGCTTTTAGTCCCAGCCATGGTCAACCCACTTGTATTATTCAACACATCAACATTGAGGGAGAACCTAGGTTATAGCCTCTCAAACTGTTTTCAGTCCCAGTTCCAGAGGACAGCAGAAAATGTCAGTGCTTTCAGCACTGGAGAAAACGGATATGGTTTTAAGGATTATGCTTTAACAGAATTATTCTACAATTTAGTGCCAGGGTGGAGACTTCACCTGCCATAATGGGCTGGTAGCAAGTCCATCTATGGGAAGAAATTTCCTGGTGAGTACTCCATACCAAATCATATGAATTTTGAGATTTTATCCATGACAAATGATGGACACAACACAAATTGTTCCTGGTTTTTTATCTACACTGTTAAGATTGAATGGCTGGATGGCAAGCATATGGTCTTTGATATGAATATTGTGGAATCTATGGAATGCATTAGATCTAAGATTGGCTACACAGCAGGAAGATTGCTATTAAGTGTAGGCAACTTTCATAGATTTGATTTTGCATTTTTATCTTAACCACCAAAAAATTCCTTCTTTAGCAGAAGAGAACACCCTCCATCCCTAGTTTGTTCTCATATCCTATAATCTTTGGGCTGTAATCATTTGCTGTAGTTGTTTGCCTTCGTATCTTCCTTACCTCCTTCCAAGTCTAGATGAATTTCACATTTAATTTTGTGACGATTAAATAAAAGCTAAACAAGAAACAATGTGATTGTGTCCCTGTAGTGGTAAGCTCTCTCACCCCCTCAAATATAACCAAAAGAGCCGCAGTACAAACAACAACAACATGGCAAAAAGCTTCCTGATCATTGTGATGGCAGAGTAACTTTCACTCCCAATATACAGGAGTTTAAAGTTCTTCTACTAAGAGTTGTGCCCTTAGAGTCTCAGCTTTCCTCAATTTACCTTTTCTCTTTTCAGAAATCCTCATCCAGAAAACACAGTCAGCGAGGTAGTGTCAGCTTCTGACATCTGACAGCATATGTGACCTCAGAGGACACACTCTCTATAGGAAACAGAGCACAGACTCATGGTTTGGCTACTTAATACCCTGACACACTTGAGGTATCCATAATGTTCTTAGTAGGAAGCTCTTTGTTTTATTAAATTTTGTATTTTGTATTTTGTATTTTGAAATTTTGAACATGAAGCTGCTTTTAAGTACTTGAAAGAATAGTGGAATCAGACCTCATGGTAGAGGTATCATTTCTTATCATGAAATTGCTTTATTATTTTTGTTTTTATGTTTCTCTGTAATTCTTAGAGAAAAGTCTTTGATTCCAACAAAAAATGTCTTATAAGAAAGGAAGGCATGCCAACTTGAAGTTTCCATTTTTGATTGTTAAGCAAGCTCAGAAGGAAAATTAATTTGCCTAAGTTATGGTCAAGATATTTTTTTCTGCAATTAATTTCCCATATCTTTCATTTCCTCTGTGGAATATTAACAGCATATGGTTATTGGAGAACTCTGTTTGGGGTGAATCAAGCTCTCTCAGGTCTCTTTAATATTTGCCAGTCCTTCTACTTGACTTCAAATGACATGCTTAAGCATATGTTCAGAGTTTACCCTGAGGTTTTACTGAAACATAAGCTCATAGAGAAAGTAACAAGCAACTGCTTATCTGTCTAGATTGTCCAGGTTTACAGCAGAGCACATGGGGTCTCTGAGTGGTGATTTAATTTTATTCCCATTGGAATAAGTGGCAATTAGCTCCTTACAAATAGAATACAGAAGTATTCAATGATTTTTAGCATGAAAAAGTTCTAATGCAAGGTGTGCCTTTATTACCATTGTGGGTTTTAAATTCAGCCTTTGCAGGGCTCCCACTTCAAAGACTACTAGAAAGTGAGTGGCCACTGCAAACTAGGTGTGTGCTCTTGGACAAGTCACTTAAAGTGCTTGAATCTCATCAATAAAGTAAAACATGAATGATATGATCTATTTTCCCCAAATATGTTGCTCCTAACATTAGGAAATAATTTGAAACAATTCAAATTCTCAACATATGTTCTGGGGTCATTACTTTTTTTACTCTCTTTGCTTTTGTCTTTGTGCAGAATGTCTTGCTGATGAGCTTAGAGTTTAAAAATGAAGATGTCTTTATTCATGTTCTGTTAAGTTTTACACTTATTAATATATAATTGATTTTCTGTTTTCAATTCCCCTTTGACTTTAGGCCAACTCGTATGACTTGTGGATTAAAACAGTATGAGCAGAATGACATATGTCACTTCTAGGATTAAGAGTGAATGATGATTCTTCATTCTCCCGCTCCCTCCTGCGACTGTGACTAGCCTGGGTCTCCAAGTGAAGATGATGTGGAGCAAACCCCTTCATCTACAAGTAATGGACATATATCATAAATAAATCTTTGCTGTTTAAACCACTGAGATCTGGGGATTGTTTGTCACTGCAGCATAACCTAGCCTATCCTGACTAGTACAACTTTCTTCATCCATTTCAAGTCGATTATTGACAAGTAGCATTTTGGGGAATTTGTTGATTGTTACTTAGGTCAAAATTGACAGATAAACCATACCTCTGACACTGTAACACGACCTAAGAAGAAACTTAGCCATGATAGAGCTTTAGTTTACTCATCACTGAGCAAAAACTTGTAAGTGATCCAAACTAAACAAACTTTTGACCCCAGCTAGTATCGTTTTTCATCTTCCTGCAAAATATTTAGTAAACAATCAATTTCATTCAAAAATGAATTATAAGGGACAGTTTATATTCTTAAAATTTAAGAGATTACTTGTATAAACAATTGTTAGAAACCAACAAACCACTGCACAGTTGACAGATATTTTTGTTGTTATTGTTTCTGTTGTTACATATGATGTTTGAATGGAATAACGTTTGCTACAATGAATTGAATCATTTTTAGGGGAAGAGAACTGACTCGAATCCAAATTTACCAAAATGACATGAGTTCTCCTGGTTATCCATTTAAAATAATTCCCTTGAAAGCAGGACTTGGAAATGCACTCCACAGAAAAAAAAGAGTTTTTCAAGTTTGCTAATGGGTACTTTATTGTTCCTATACTCCTGGGATCCTTCTGTCTTCTTGCTCTTCACGTTCTTCCTTTGTGATCTCACCCCTCCCTTAGCTTCTAATAAAGGGACTCAGCAAAGGAAGAATGAAGGATTTCCTTGCCTGGTCTTGCGAACGTGCAAAATATGAGAGTGTGTGCTGAACTAAGCAGCAGGACTCACCATGGGGAGTTTGCCTTGTTTGTTCTAAGCATTCTAGGTAAATTCAGGAGGGCAAAGTATGCAAAGAGGGATGATATGAGGAGTAGAAGGAGAGCCAAGACTTTGGAGTACAAAAGCAGATCTGAAGCCCAAGGTGGGAAATCCAGTCAGGGACCAGAAGTGTAGGCAGGAAAGGCAGTTAACAATAAGAATCAGCAACAGGGACTCTGGAGAATCTTAGAAAACAGATTGTGGCTTTTCTGCCAGCCCTGTTGTTCCAGCTGCAAATTCAGGTATGCTTGCTTCAGAAATGTCTCAGAGGCATAGCACAGTCCCTGTGGGATTCAGCTGCCATTTTGTGACCTTCAGGCTGACCTCTAGTCTAAGCTTTAGGCCAGAATTTCTAACTACTGTCCTTCTTCCCTCCCAATCCATCTCTCTTTGCACTACTCTCTGTCTCAATTAATGACCTCTCTTCCATCAGTATTCCAAGCCGGAATCCTTGATGTTACCTCAGTTTCTCCCTCCGACTCCTCCCATCTAATCAATCACAAATCCTTATATCTTACTTGAGAAATATCTATTCAGTCCAAATTTCCTTTCTGTCCCCACTGCCTCTGCTGGGTTCTCCTGCCACAAAACTTTTCCTGCTCTATTTCATCTGACACAGAATGCCAGAGTCAACCTCTTATAGATGAAATGGGTATGCCAGGATCTCAGATATAACAAGATGAGGAAATGAGGGGGTTGTATTTTTCTGAAGAACCAATGAGAAGTTAATACAGAGGATTTGGGAATTAACTTGTGTGCAGAAACCTGCCAATGTGACCATCCTTTTTGCCAAGCTCCAAGTGCCAGAGGCCATTTTTCCTCTACTTTCAGGAGCCACCACAAATCCACTTACATTCCTCACAATCCTGGCCCAAGAATGAGACCTTGAGCGACACTGTTGAAGTGTTCCTCTCCAAGCTCTGGGTGCTATCTTACAACACTTTACTTAATGGAATGGTTGACACCAGAGATGACCACTCATTTTAAGAAAGACCTTGCCCCCATCCCACAGAGGTGTGGTCTCATAGTATCTACAGGATATAGTTGAATAAGGTGCAGTGCACCTAATATCTATAGAAATGACACACAGAGAAGCCAGGGGTGAGAAGTTGAGGCAGGAAATTGGATCCAAGAGGAAGGCCCCAGGAGCACTGAATCTGAGACTGTCAAGGGTCTGGGATTATGGAGAGAGGGCAATAGGTGTTTCTAAGCAGGCACGAAACTCATTCCCATAGAGGGTGAAGTTGAGTGCTGAGAGCAAGCTGGAACAATGCCTGTATTTGACCAGGGAAGGAGAGATTTTGGCGTGTTGCTCCCAATGTCATGTACTTCATCTAATTTAATCTTCCCAACAGCCTATTGATACATTGGGGGGCAGAGGCACAAAGAGATTAGATTAGTGATTCTCAAATACTCTTAAAATTTGCTAAGGATCTAAAAGAGATTTTTGTTATGTGGATTATTTCTATCAGTAATTATTAGAAATTAAAACAAAAATTTAAGACAAAAGTATATACAAACGCACATTCTATTAGCCATCAGTGGGATAACCGCATCATGTGTCTTATAGTCTCTGGAAAACTCCATTGTACTCTTGTGAGAGAATGAGAGTGAAAAAGACTAATAACATCGTAGTATTTTTTTGAACGTAGTTTTGACTTTGCATAGCCCTGAAAGGTCTCACAGACCCTCAGGGGATCCTGGACCATACTTTGAGAACCGCTGGATTAGATAACTTTTCTGAGGTGATGTGGTTGGGAAGTGTAAAGCTAGTATTTCAGTCCAGGTCTGCTGCTAAATCCAATGTTCCTGTTACCCTTATCAAAAACTGGACACCATACAGGAAAGAATCAAGAATCTTTACCTAAATGCCTAGGAAAAGCGCAAGCAATAGAAACCCACACAGTAGGCAGGAGTCATCTCTACTGCAATACAGATTTCTTTGGATTGGTTTGGCATGTGTATTGATTTGGAGGATTAGCAAACTAACTTGCTAATCTTTCAGTCTGATCTCTTCCCTGGGATGAAATTCTCGTGTCTCCCCACACACAGGCTAGTCTGAAGGCTAGTCTGTGGGGTGTAAGGAGAAGCCACCCAACAAAGGCACATGAGGCAGCATGAGACAGACCCATTGCTGACTTTCGGCCATTGCATTTGATGCTAAAAAATGGTAGGTCTTGGTTCAATTGACTTCCCGAAATCAGAAATTACCATGAGCCCTCAGCAATGACAAAAGTATCTCAAATTAAAAGCATTTAAATGAAATCTGACTGCTCTCTCTAAGAGCTTTCAGAATTCACAGTGAAAAGAAGCATCCATAGACCCTGTGCCTCAGCCCCACTCCCTGCAGACCATTAAGCCTAGCTTGAGTTTCTTTTCTGGAATATCAGTCACTCGGGTACGTGGAGGGAGGAGCTGCAAATGAGCTCTTGGGCATCATAGCCTTGGCCATGGTAGGCTGGGCTATGAGGATGTTACAGCGAAAGCTGTCATCTCAGGAAAGCATGGCTCCATTTCAAGCCAGCTGGTGACACCTGCCTCCAGGTTTATTTTCTCTTATAATGAGTCTGTTCCAAGGAGATATTTACCACTCGCATCCCATTGGCTCAGCTCCTCAATCCATGGAAGCCCCTTTCAGGAGTCGTCATGTACATCTGTAAATGCCTGGAAATCAATGCCGTTTAGTCAGCGGTAGTGACCTTTCAGACACAGAGATGATTTTAAAATGGCATGTCAAAGATAACATTCAGCAATTCCAATACAACATGCAGAATTTCCAATCTCACTTTAATGACCTTCTCTTGCAAAGAAGGAGAAAAAACCCAAGCTTGATATGCTTCAAAGGCAGCTCTCAAAGCTGAAGAAAGCAAGTGAGGCTGACTGGTTCACAAGAAGGGTGTTGACTGTCAGTTTTCACTCCCTTTGTCAGAGGTCACATCCAGGTGACTCCAGCCCTCCAAGAAGAGAGAGGAAAAGAGAGCCAAGACTGAGACTAAGGCTCTAGA
The DNA here is from genome assembly GCF_021613505.1 of Equus quagga. Taxonomy (NCBI): domain Eukaryota; kingdom Metazoa; phylum Chordata; class Mammalia; order Perissodactyla; family Equidae; genus Equus; species Equus quagga. The sequence goes on from NC_060278.1 coordinate 70,719,635, forward strand.
TTCCTTTCTCAGCTCTGCTTTGTGATTCTTCCTGAGCAGATCTTCTCTGGACCTCAACTTCTCCAACTATGGAATGGAGTAATAATGCTATTTGTTGTATTTACCTCAGAGATTCATATGGAGGTGTTTTTTGTTTACTTGTTTTTTACATTACATGCCCAGGACTTATTTATCTTATAACTGGAAGCTTGTACCTTTTGACCCCCTTTACCCATTTCCCTTACTCCCCACCTCCCATCTCTGGCAACCACCAATCTGTTCTATCCATGAATTTGATTTTTTTTTTAGATTCTACACATAAGTGAGATCATAGAGTATTTGTCTTTCTCCGTCTAACTTATGTCACTTAGCGTAATGTCCTCGAGGTCCATCCACTGCTGTCGCAAATGGTAGGAATTCCTTCTTTTTTATGGCTGAATAATATTCCATTTTGCGTATGTATATATATATTTTTGTATGTATATGCCACATCTTCTTTATCCATTCATGAATCGATGAACATTGGTTGTTTCCATGTCTTGGCTATTGTGAATAATGCTGCAGTGAACATGGGGGTACAGGTAGGAGGAGGTTTTGAAACCTAAAAAGTACTTTTGTTTTTTATCATCCTTTCAAAAGCAATATACATTTATTTTTAAAAACTTAGATCACAGAAATTACCTAAAATAAGAAACTAAGAATAACTTGAAATCCTGTTACCAATTTTTTTCATGCATTCATGCTTTCTTATTTATTATTTCCTTCCTTGCTTCTCTCCTTCCTTCCTTCCTAAATTGGGATTATATTGGGCATACTGTTTGGGAACCCTCTTTATTACTTAACACTGTATTTACCACAGTTTTCCAAGTCATTAAATATTTTTCCTATAACTTTTAATGATTACCTACTATCCCATTGTGCATTTATGGCATAATTTATCCAACCAATTCCCTAGTATTGGACATTCATGTGGTTTTCTCTCTCTTTCTGTTTTTCTTTCTGTCTGTCTTTCTCTCTCTTTCTTTCCTTCTTTCTTTCTTTTTTCCCCCTCTTTCTCTCTCTCTTTCTTTCTCTCCCTCCTTCTCCCCTTTTTTCTCCTTCCTCTTCTTCTTTTTTGTCTCTCTCTTTTTCTTGGCAGTCATAAATGCTGCTGCTGGATGCTTCTTCCACCACTGTGATAGCCCCAAGGAAGAGATGCAGTAGAAACAAGGGGCAGCCACATGACAGGCTTGACTAACCATACTCTTTCCTGGGATTTTGAATCTAGACTGAAATGAGACAGAGAAGGATGAAAGTGTTAGAGTGTCTTCATTCTAGACATGGTGCTACCAAGCAGTTGATGCTACCAAGACCGCTTGGATATGTTTCCATCGATTTCAGCCTTGGTTCTTTGGCAACCCCCCTTCCTCTCCTTAATCTGTGAGAGCCTGCAAAGCCCTCTGATGAATTTCCTTCTTGCCTGAGGTAGCCATTGACCATTTCTGCTGCTTGTTATCAAAAGAATCTCTAGCAAATGCAATCAGGAAACATCTGTAGATTGTACACTACTAACCTGACTTTTTAACATTTTAAATTAATCAGAGGAATGGCCTACAGACTTATTAAAATAAAGGTTAAGTCTATAATCTTGTTTTTACTGGGATTTAACTTTTTTCTCCATTATGAATACATATTTGCCTCTGGAAATTGTAAACTTTTGTACTTTTTTAGCCTGCCAAGTAAATGGATATTTGTTTAATTTGCCAACAAAATCTATTAGTTTCTTGGCTGGAACTTGGTGGGAATGAGTTTCAGCCTAGACCTGGTTTTTATAGGATATTTCTGAACCTCAAAAACCAAAGATTTGCTGTCATTTTTATGGAAATACTGACAGGACCATAACTCTGGTAACACAGACGGCACTGTTGTAAAATATACCTGTATGTATGTGCATAAAAAGGGGCACAGTTAGGTAAACAGATGTTTGGATCACCTACGCGAGAGAGGAACTTTGCTGTGGATGGTTTCTGCTTTTCCACATGGCCAGTAGATCAAGTGGCAGGATGACTTTCCTTTGCAGTCTTTCACCTGGTTCTCTTTAAGAATCCACAGTGGAACTTCCTTAGGGTTGGTCTGCATGGCAGGCCTCCTGTTCCTCTCTTGTATGAGGAGTTCACTGGAGGCAAACTCTCCTGAATGTCAGCCTTTAGGATCCACTGAGGCTTCCCAAAGAGCAAACTGTGGTGCTAATGGCAGTGTCGAGCTCTCCACCTAACTCCGTCTCTTTCTTTGACGGGTGGTGAAGATGGTACATATTACTGCAGAAGAGACCTCAGCTACTGCAGACACTGTTGAAGAATCAGACTGATTTGGAATTTAGAATGTGGTGGACCTAGTTTTGAAGCCAGTTCAGCTACTTTGAGCTGACTGAATAATTTATTCAACCGATCCCCTAGTATTGGACGTGCTCTCTAAACACAGTGTCTTTACCTGTACATTCTTTCAAATTATTGTGAGAATTTATGATAGAGAATGCCTGGTATGTAGTAAGCATTCTTTAGCATTGGCTGTTATTATTTTGTAATAATTGTATTTGCCAGTAAGATATTTCGGGGTTTAAAAAACTCCATAAGCCTCGAGTAATGGATCTATTGAAAGAATACATATGGGAATTAGAAAAACAGGAATCACAGCCACAATAGTAGGAATGAAAGTGGGGAAAGCTCAACAAGCAGTGAGGGCTAGGGGGCCCATGGCATGTCTGAGTCTCAGAGTACGGAACTGGACCGTGACTCAGCATGCAAGGGAACTCTGGCATGTCAGCAGCTGGAGCCTGGGGTTCTCTATTCTGGAGTTTCCCTGTTAACCGGACTCCTCCATTTACATGTTTCTGATTGTATCTTCCTTGCTCTCCCCTTCTAACAGCTGGTTGGGGCATCTTTTCAGTTCTCACTGACCTTTCCATAATTAACAGTTCATATTTCAGGTATATCAGAATCTACCTCACCCCTCTTGGGGGAGAGATTTTTCTTCCAGACTATACAACAAGCTTCAGTCTGGCTACCTTGGGTTAGATGCTTTTCTTGGTCAAGGTGGACATGGTGGAATTGCACCTTATCTGTATATAATTGAACTCAACTACGTGAGCTGCATGGAGAGAGAAAAAGAGAGGGACAGAAGGAGGGGAAAGGGGAGCACCAGAGTTCAAATGGCACATGTGACTTTGCCAGCATTTCTACTTGTGAGGAAATACCTTGGGATATGATTGAAATAGAAGGTTCACATCTACTGGTGACTCAGCTTTTCTCAGTTCCTATGTGAACTGCTTGTGAGTCCAGTGTTTTGACATGGGTGTTTTTGGTACCACTTGTCTTAGGTCAGGTGTCCAGGAAACAGACTCTGAGGTGGAATTTTGTGGTCAGGAGATTTACTGGGGAGTGATCTTGGGACCTAGATCTGTAGAGACTGGGGGAGAAGAATTGCGCAAGGAGAAGTTAAACTGTGGTGCAATTGCAACTGAGGCTTTAGAATTGTCCCAAATTGAGTCAAGGGGGCCAGGCCTACATACCCTAAATCAACCAGGCAGTGGAGGCAGGCTGCCCCCAGGGAGGAGGCACAACCTTGGGCAAACAGCTGGGCCCTAATAGCAACTAATCTTCCTGGCAATGGGGAAACAGCCGCCTTGGTCCTAAAAGAGTGATCAGGTACAGCCTCTACTGCATATACCTATTTATCTATCTGCTCATTCATATATCCTTCCATCCATCCATCCATCCATCCTTTCATTCACTCAGTACATATTCAGTGAGTACTGTGTGTCAGTCACTATCCTAGGGGTGGAGAATACACTAGTGTACAGGGCTGCCCACATGGAAGCTGCATTCCAATGAGGGAGCAGATGATCAATTTCAAGTAGTAATACATGCTCTGGAGAAGCATAAAGCAAGATAAGGAGGACAGAAAATTACAGAGGATGCTATTTTATATACTGTGCTCAGGGAAGAATTTTCTGCCCAGGTTCCTTTTAAGCAGTGACCTGAAGGAGGTGAAGGAGCTAACAGAGTTAATTCAGGAAAGAATGTTCCAGGCAGAAAGAACAGTAAGTTCAAAGGTCCTGAGACATAAGTGAGTTTCCCATGAAGGAGGAAGTAGTCTATGTGGCTGGAGTGCAGGGTGTGAAGGAGAATGCTGTGAGAAATGACGTTGGAGAGGTACAGAGGAGCCTCATCAGGTACGGCTGTGATGTCCGGAGAAGACCTTGGATAATATTTTGAGTGAGATGGCCATCATTAGATTATTTTGAGCAAAGGAGTGATGTGTTCTGACTTCAGCTTAAGCAGGATTACTTGGGCTATAGTTGGGCAAGGGTGTAAGCAGGGAGAGCAACTGAGAGGCCATTTCAGTCTGGAAGACTAGGATTGTAAGAGTGGAGGAAAGGAAAAGTGGTTCCTAAATGGAAAGCAGCTATTTTATTTGATGTTCAACAAAATAAAATAATGATCAGTTTCCAACAATGGATGAAAAACATCTGTGGTGGGCTTGTTTCAAGAGAATATACAAAGTGATGACTTCCTAAGGGATTTTTAAGAGTGATTTTGATGATATGCAATTTTAAGCTTATTTGCTGAATTTAAACTCTAACCCCCTCAGGGCTTTTATAAGATGAGATATACATGAGGGTAGAGACTATGCCTCTATATCCCCAATCTCTGCATCCTCAGTACTTACCGTGGTGCCTAGGACTAAAGCATTTGTGGAATGAATGAGAAGATATTACTGCAAACACCTGTCTTATGTGGGCTCTGTACAGACAAAGTGTGCCCTCAACTGGACAATTACATTCAAGAAGAATGTGGCAGTTAGATTCTTAGAAATGATAGCATTTTCTCTGACCAATCAACTTGCATTGAAATGAGGCCATTCTGGAGGGTGGCATGGTATTGGAAGTTCATAATTTATGTGCTCAATTTGCAACTAACAGCTCAGAAAGGTGTAAAGAGACAATAAATCATTCTTCATTGTCAAGAGGCTAGGTACTGATGGCAGATCATATTTTCTAAAGATAGCCATTCATCCCACATCCTCCTCTGTGGTATAACTTTGCCAAACCCTCCATCAAGGGGAGGAATCTGTTTTCCACTCCCTTGAGTCTGGGTGTGCCTCATGACTGCCTTGATCAATAGCATACGGCAGACGTCATGCTGTGCCAGTTTCAGGCTTAGCTTTACTTGATTGACAGCTCCATCTTTCTGCTTCTTGGAACGTTCAGTCTGGGGACACCCTCTCTCCTAAACCAACTGCCATGCTGTGAAACTCCTAATCCACATGGAGGTATTTCAGTTGACAGCCTTAGCTGAGCTGCAGTATCAACTGCCAGTCATGTGAACACTCAGCTTGAACATTCCAGCCCAGTTGAGCCTTCAGATAATTGCAGCCCCAGCTGACACCTGGCCATATTGCGTGAGACACACCAAGTGAAAACTGCTTAGCTGAGTCCAGTCAAACCAAAGAATCATGAGAGAGAAGAATAATTGGTTTCAAGCTAAGTTTGGGGTGGTTTGGTGCACAGCGGTAGAGGACTGGAACAATACCAATTGTGGATACCAAATCGCTTAGTGGATGTCCATGCTGAGAGGAGGGGATGCCAAATGTCATTCTCTTGGGGTAGCCTGGGACCCCTCCTACTTGCCATCCACTTCACGGGCACAAGAGGTAGTGTGCCTGTAGTTAATATCATCACAGACCCGTGAAGTCATGAGCGAGCCTTACATGATTCCCTGCCCTCATCTCCATTCCCATATCAGTTTCTTCTCTCCCTTCCCCTTGTTTGCCTTCTATTTCCCCAACAGAAGCTAGTTTTCTTCGTTTTTTATCTAGCTTCTCTCCTCTGTATCCTTTTCCTATGTATCTTTTTTTTATCTTTTTTCTCTTTGTCTGTCTCTTCCCCTTCCTATATCCAACTTTTTCCTAGGTTTGTAACTGGTCCTCCCCAAAGCCCCTGAGTCCCACTGCCTTCATCTCTTTTGAGTTCCGTTTGTAGTAGACAGCTGTTGCTTGTGCCTGCCTGGCATCTCTTGCTCTTTGTTTTAGTGCTGTCATGGAGACGCCCCTCCCCCATTCTTTGTGATCTGTGTGAGACTGTCAATCAAGACCCGTCGCCCAAACCCACAGCTAAAGGCAGGTCATGTGATCAAAAATAGACCCAGAATCTTTCTCCAGGGAATTTGAGTCTTCAGTGGAGTATTGATAGAAAATGGTGAGTACTGAGTGCAGACACTTGAAGAGATGACCCATTTCTTCCTGCTCCCTAAATCTGGGAAGCTGCCTCATTCTGTCCTGAGGCCTGCTTATTTAATTCCCCCCAGCTCCCACCTGGTTTCTGAACTATTCTTCCAATAGGTAATTTTATTTATTTTTAAAGGTTTTATTTTTTCCTTTTTCTCCCCAAAGCCCCTTGGTACATAGTTGTGTATTTTTAGTTGTGGGTCCTTCTAGTTGTGGCATGTGGGACATCGCCTCAGCGTGGCTTGATGAGCAGTACCACGTCCGCGCCCAGGATCCCAACCGGCGAAACCCTGGGCCCCGAAGCAGAGCACGACGAACTTAACCACTCGGCCACGGGGCCAGCCCCCACCAATAGGTAGTTTTAGATTTGAATCAATCAGAATTATTTTCTGTTGTTTAGAACTAAAAATCTCAACTGGCAAATTATTTCCCTCCTTGTCCCCTCTTTAATTTTTTCTCTCATTCGTTCTCTCCCCAACTTAGTTCTCTGTCTATTTATTTCTGTGCTTTTCTCTTTTTCTTTTCAGAGATATACATACACAAGAATTTTCCTCCCATGCATCCTCCACCTTTTTTGTCCCTTCAGGATCTACTTCTTTTCTTTGTATGATTAAATTGTTTTTAAATTAAAATCTTCTGGGTCTTTCTTATGCCCAATCACTTCCACACGGCTCTCCTTGCCTGGCTGGTGGTCTGTGAGATTGCAATGAATCTGTGAGTCTCTGCCATTGCTTTTCACTTGCCAAGCTGGAACTTATCCCTTACAGCTCCTTCCCAGAATGTCTTCAGACTCTTCCAGAAAACAATGGCCTTTTCTTGCTCCATGGCTCAGCTCTCCAAGCACTAAGCCCCTGCGGCCAGGTGTGTGGTGGTGTTTGTATAGGTCTGGTACTAATCTGACACATCTTCATTGTTGCTTTTTGGAGGGTCTTTTAGAAATCTGGCTGATGGGGTTGGCTCATGGAAAAGATCATGGTCCAGTGTTGAAACAACTTTGGAATGAGAAATAAGAGATCTGCATCCAGTCCCAGGCTGTGGGGCACTAGCATCCATGTTCTTAACCACTACATATACTGCCTCTCTTTGGGTGCCTGTCTGCATCTGCCCCTCTTATTTTGCCAGTGTTGATCCTGGTCAGGACTGTGTACGAGGGCAAGTCACAGGTAGAATCCTCTAGAGAGGGAGCTTCCAGGGGCCATCTCTGAGTGGCCTGACTGTTAGGAGAGAGAAAACAAGTGGTAAAAGGCGACTTAGGAGATTCTGGAATTGAGGAGGTTTGTATATAGCATGAAGCAGACATTGTCGGTGTGCTGCCTATGTTCACTTGCCGCTCCGCATTTCTGTGTGTGCTGTGCTGATGGCTTCCCATTGCTAGCACCTGAAAAAAACCTGAGGGCTTTTGCTAGCTGCAGGACTGTGCTTGGTCTGTGTGTGGGGCGGGCCAGAAGCGCAGAGGAGTTTACCTGGAGCAGCCTTGAACCAATGACAAAAAGAAATTGGTGGATAAATACCTCAGCTCTTTCACCCCTTGGAGGGGGACCTCCTGTGAGGTGTGCTCTACACGGTCTCCCAGTGGTCCCTGTGGGATGGAGCCCAATTGTCCACAGGGGTGACCTGCTCATCAACACAGCCTATGTTGGCTGCCTTCCCATCTGTCTCATTCCCCACTTCCTATGGTGCTTCCTGAGGTCACCCTTTTCTCCCAATAAGCCGTTTATGCTCAAATCCTTGTCTCAGGGTCTGTTGTCTAGGAGAACCCAGCCTAAAAAGATGGTCCTCAAACTGTGGAGTTACTAGGTAGCAAGTTGGAGTGATGCACCTAGGATATAAGAGGCAGTGAAAACTTCAAAACACAAATTGGCCCCTTGAGGAATTCCTCTTACTCAATGTGTGTATGTGTGTGTGTGTGTGTGTGTGTGTGTGTGTGTGTGTGGTGGGTTGGGGATTGAAATATTGTGAAAACAACTCTGGAATGGGGGATGTGACCTAGAAACCAGCTAGATTTCAGTACCTATGAATTAAACAAATGCTAAACTTTCTGTATCGATTTCCTTTCTGAAAAAAATGTGCCCAGCTGACCTCACCAAGGTGCCAGGATAGGAGAGCATTAGCTGGCAGCAGTGAACCATTTTTAGCCTATTTAAAAATGGTAGTGGTGTTGGGGCATTTAAATTCCTTTACTTATTAAAGGTTTCCTTAGTTTTTATAGTCAAATAGTTTTGATAACAATTTCTAAAATGCCAGCATTATGTGCTAAGCTATTGCCATGAATAACGCTGATTTTCAACAGCTATGTTTGTTATAAATTCACTGACATAAAAAGTGCCATAGTGATGAACATGCATGTCGTAAGCTCTGAAATCATGAAAATTTAATGCTTGCACTTTTGTTGCCCTGAGTCTTGTTTCCATTGTTGCTGTTCAGTTTCTGTTTAACATGCTGGAAGCATCTACAATTGAGCAAGCTGATCCCTTCAAGACAGCTTGTCTTTCCCTGTGTTCAGGACTGGGACTCGGGCCTTTGATCTTTCCTGCCTTTTCTCTGTGGACCATGCTACGAATTTTCTTACAAGGTCAGGAGGCTGTTGTGGGAGGCTGAGAGTATCAGCGATATTTTATTCTGGGTCTCGAGAGTGTGATGGGTTTGTTCTAAGATTCAGGGTTTACGACTACAGATTCAGAAACTCAGGATTTTTGGTTTCTTCCAAGATGATTCTGGGGAATGGGTCCAAAGAGTAGAGAGGAAAGAAGAGTTTGTCCTAAGACCCACAAGGAAATGGATAGAAAATTTATATGCTATGCACTATGCTGTGGGTTTCTCCATGATTGCTTTGTGCAATTTTCATAGCAATCCTATGTGTGTATTTATTATATCCATTTCTGCAGAACTCAAGTTCAAAGAAGTGAAGTGACTTGCCTGAGGTCACACCACTCGTGATGCAGAGTTGGGATGCCAACCCAGTCCTTTCTTTGTCACTCTGTCCTGTAGCAGTGTTTGGATATTTGAAAATAAGTATTGGATTCTTCTGGAGTCACATCCTCTCTTTGAACTTTCCCTACCTGTATAGGGAGATTGAGGCCAGTGCTCACTAAGGGACCTCCCAACTTTTAGATTCCACGGTGGGCTATGAAAGGGTGAGCCAGTGCCAAAATGTTCTGGGTCTTCTGTTTTACTGTTCTATGATAGAACAAATTGACTTACCACACGAGGCACGTCTGAGATTACGAATTGTCCTAATGATGATTCCTTCTGAGACATCCATTAGAGACCCACTGAGACTTCCATCAGCATGTTCCCAGCAAGGCCTGCCTTAAGCTGAGTGGCTTCCAGGGGGAAGTTTCCTATACACAGCTGATTCCAGCCATGGCATGTGGGTTTTTTTGGCTTACTTCCTCATACACAGATTCCAAAGTAGATGTGTAGAAGCTTTCTGGAGAAGCTAATGAGGGCTTGCCACGGAGGCTTCCCAAACTGGGGGCTAGCGCTTGGTGAAGGCCCCCAGGAAGGGTGCATCTCCTAGCTGTATACTTTTTTGCTATCCTGGAACCCCCACACCACTCACCTGCTGACCTCCCAGGTGCCCGCTGCGCCGTGGCTTTTCCCAGAAATGGCACAGGGCCTCCTTTGCTTTGGATCTCTGTTTCCAGCTGTAATCAGAGCTCCAGGTTTTGTTCTTTCTGCCTTTGCCTTTTCTCTCTTGGGCTGTGGATTCTGACTCACGTTTGCAGCCACCTTCACCTTGGGATGATATTGTTGAGAGCCCTCTGCCTTCAGTCTGGTCACTTTTGAATGAGCCCGCCCCTGCTCAGGAGTCAATGTGGTGAGATCCTGATCTGGGCTCTCCGTTACCTCCATTGAGAGGAGTAAGTTTGAAAGCTTGTTTCCATTTGAGTCAGGGAAATGAGAAACATCGTCCGCTTTCCAGTTAGAAGTGGGAGGAAAATGTAGAGAATATACGATTAAAAATTCACTCCTGCTGAAGAAACAGTGGACTTGGCCTGTGGCCTACTTCTGCCTTATTCTTTCACGGCCATTTTTTTCCACAGATACTACCCAGAGGTATCGGTTTTCTATTGCTGCATAGCAAATGACCACAAACATAGTGACTTAAAGTGACACAAATTCACTTTCTCAATTTCCATGGTTCAAGAGTCTGGTATTGGTTGGCTGGCTTCTCTGCTCAGAGTTTTTTTGGGCTGAGATCAAGGTGTTGGCCACAGTTGTGATTCTCATCTGAGGCTCAGGGTTCTCTGTCACTGATTATTGGCAGAATTCACTATGCGGTTATAGAAAAAAGGCCCCCTTCCTGCTAGCTATCATCTGGGACTGCTCCAGGGTCCACTTGCGGTTCCTTGCCCCATGGCACCCTATGCAGTTCACAGCATGGCTCTCTACTTTCAGTTCAGCAGGAGAATGTCTCTCTGATGCTTCACCTTCTTATAAGGCTCCTCTGATTAAGTCAGGTCGAGCCAGGGCAACTTCCTTTTGATTAACTCAAAGTCTCCAGAAGAGGGAATGACCTTGGCAGTTTTTGGTGTCATACCCAGTGTGAATCTACAGCAGGAGTAGCTCTGGTCTTCACCGTTTATGTTTTGTGTTTAATTTGGGAGTTGATCCTTGGCAAATATTTAAGGAAACAATTGTTAGTACTATTAGTGATGGGTACTGGGTACCTGATCTTGTCAGACTCATCAGCCCTTGGTTCTGCAGTCAAGACTGTTATTCAACATCTACAAACTGCCTACAAACCAGATCTCACTTATCAGCTCCCATTCTTCCACTGCAGTGAGGGAGGGCCAGTGACTTTGCGGCACGGACATATGGAAGAGATCTGGGTTTTAACTGACTCATAAGCAGACTTTCTACCAATTCTCCTTTTACACACTCCACCAACACCTCGCCATTCCAGAGGTCCTTGGTGCAAATGATTCCTGAAACTTTGGGGAGTTCTTTGATGTATTTTAGGTTCTTTTTGGCTAAGGATTCAGATTTCTGGAGTTAACTAACACTGATCCATCTGCTTCTGAGATTCCAACACTTTGTTTCTATGCCTTCTTTTATTTCCTTACTGTTGCCTCAGTGGAGCTTGGGAAGGAGGCGGATTTACAAGAGTGTACTCCATGTGACATCTTGAACCAGAAGCCTGTTGATTTCATTCTTTCAATATCAGGAACCTGCGAGTGACAGAAAGGTAGCAGAGCACAGAGGGCAGCGGAGTCACAGGGAGTTTGGTGACCCAGCTTTGACATGAACTAGCTGCATGCCCTTGAGCAAGTCGTTGCCTCTTGTTGAGTTTTACTTTCTGTGAAATGAGGCATTGGGTTAGGTAAACTTGAAAGCCCCATCAGTGGTTCTACATGATATCTTAATTTCCCAGGATTCTGAGTTGATTAAAACACAGCTCCATTATCTTAACATTTTGGATAAAATCATTTCTGCTGTAAAAATACCATCTTACTTAGTTTTTTATCCTAGTGTACATAGTAGGGCAGAGATCACAGTAAATTCCTGACCACAGCGCTCAAGTCTTCAGGTTCGTCCCCCGACAGAAAGTCCTAGCAGTGCTGCTACGTTGAAACATATGCCGTCTTTGGGGATGTTAATGTTTAATAGGAAGCCAACAACTAGCCACAGCCCTGTGTGCTCTGTTATTCCTGGGGAATAGGCTTTTTCCTCCCTCCACTTGGAGAAGGCCATAAGGAAGGATTCTAAAGTGGAGGCATCTCACCAAAGGTCTAAGCTTCCTTAGAGCATAGCGTGTAGTGTAGGTTGTCTCCTTAGACATAAACTCTTTGGGTAGAGCTAACGACCTTCCATTTCCAGTCAAGACTGCCTTGTGCCACGGTTGACGGCTGCAGTTGTCCCGAAGAGCTTGAGAGAAAGATTTATTCTCAGGTTGAAGTGTTGCAATCTGGCAAACGACACTATTTGTTGTCTGGCAAATGAGACTAATAAGTCTACCTATTTAGGATAAATAATGTAATAAAAACAGTATTTTGAACTCCTTGGGAAAAAAGTGGATTATTTGTTTTCTCCTGTGTGTGTCTGTCTCTCATATATATGTGTCCACACATATATATGTACACATTTATACATGCATACATATGTGTGAGTGTGTATGCATATATACATGAGAATCAGACCCCTCTGAACGTATCTGATGAGCTATGACCTACTGGGTGTCAATTTGCCTGATTTTTTTCCCCTGCTAAGGAGAGAAGAGAGACATTAGAAGGGATCCTTACATGTCACCCAGCTCCTCCCAAGACTCTTGAGGAGCAGGAGAAACCATTTTCACAAGAGACTTGGCAATGGAAGCCGTGCTGCTGGGGTACCCAGGTGGTGACGTTTGCCACAGATTTAAAAGATTGTTCTAACTTTCTATGCCAGGTTTAAAAACTATGTGTAAAAGAGACCAATAAAGCTGAAAAGATGTACAATCTCAAGTAACCATGGGACTGTAAGTACAAGGAATGCGTTGTTCTGACCTGTCATATGGCAAAGATGAAAAGATGTGTAATATGAAGTGTTGATGAGCCTGAAGGGAAATGTGCACTTTGATACACAGTTCCAGGGAATACAAACCTACAGAGTCTTTTATGGAAAGGCAACATGACAGTCTTTTCATAAACAATGAACATGACTTCCCTTTCACCTAGAGAAGTGCACAAAGGTAGAGATGTCTATTCTGACATCGTTTGAAATTGTGTAAAATTGGAAGTCTAAATAAATGGCCAAGAAAGCAGACCGGGGAATAAGATTGGGAAGAGAGGGGAAGGGGGGAGATGAAGAACATTGAGCCCTTGCTTGAGAGCACTTCTGCGTTGTTGAATCCTTTACAGTGAGAATCTCACCATGATCCTTGAAGTAATTTGAAAAGGAAAGACAATGTCCAGGTTCTTTTCCAGGGGAAATCCAGGTCTACTTGTCCATTTCAAAACAGAAATGAAACCAGCATGATGTCAAGCCCAAAAAGCTCAGGCAGCAGGTGGAGAATTTAGTCATGGAGCTGGCTGGTTAGTATTTGGATAATTGAATTTAAGCCATCTTGGATAATGTAATCCAGTTTAATTTGCAGAAATGTCAGACCTGAAGACAGATCAGAAGAAAAACATTTGGTGATGGCAGAAATGTCATTGGAGTGACTTGCTTTGTGTTGTGAGCTACCTGTAAGAACTGACCCTTTCACAATATCAGGGCCTAGATTGAAAAGATTTGATTAAGAACCTTGACAGTCTGGGATGTGACATTAATGTTAGTGTTACTTAATGCGTTTTGCTAATTTATTTATGAAATGTTTGATTTACTAGTCCATTTGCCCCTTGTCAAAAGCATCCGGGAATGCCTTCATTTTCAATTTGTTTGCTTGAATAATAATTTGATTTGGGTTTTCCCATTTGGCAAGTTTATTCTGATCCTAGTAAAATCTATTACGAGATGACATGGTAGATTCCTATTGTTCTGGAAATTTTGGGCTTCATTTCAAATGTCAGATGCAGCAAACAGCCCACCATTTGTCAGCCTAAACATATGTTTGTTGGCTTTGAAAAAGGAGCCTTAAGTAAAAATGGCATTTCCTCCCTTCATTTCCTTGGATCTATGGCCGAACACCGTTTTGCGTTTACTGATTTTTGTCTCAGTCTCGGTTGTGCCCACTGCTTGTGTCCAGAAGGTTTGGATGTGACTAGTTGGCTGGTGGGAGAACCCAACTGACATTTGTCTGCTTGGGGTCTCCTGGAAGAAAACTCATCATAAGAAGGGCTTTAGGAAGAGTCCTTCGATGACGCAGGAGGGGAATATACATTGTGAATAGATGTGGTGGCTAAGACTCAAATTTGGTTTGTTTTAGAGAGACTCAAGGATACCAGGGTTCTAGATACAGTCTGAAATACTGGAACGTGCTGGGATACAAGCAGACCTTCTTGGGGAGCCCTCTAATGTGTATTAACTTGGTGCCCTGTGGGCAAGATTGCAGACCAACAGTACTTATTGGCTCGATGTCAGAGGGGAGTGGGACCTGGCAGGACAGCAGCCATGCCACTTGAGACTTTTGAACACATATCAGAACCCTACCTTGGGAGACTCAGAAAATGGAACAGATTTACTGAAGTCTGAATGTAAGCTAACGGTCACTCTGACCTTGTGATCCTCATCTGCACTCACATACCAGTGATGATTGCTTATACTTGGCCTTCACCATGAGTCCTGGACTTGGACTCTCCATTGAAACAATCTTTTTGCAGTGGTTTGTTTTACCAACAGCAATGTGGCAGAGTATGATGTGTGTAGTAGGAAGCTTGCCATAACTGAACCCCTGAATCCTTTCTGACCCAGCAGAACTGGTCACTGGAGTGTTCATCTGGTGTCCTCAATGTTATCTCATTGTTCAATAGTGTTTATGGATTGTTTTCTAGAGGTCATAGAGAGGAAATAAAAGTAAATGGAGGAAATGATGACCTTTCATACAGAAGTTCAACTATATTAGAAAAATTCACCAGAACCCAGACTCTCATTGCCAATAGATAGTAATGTGATGAGTTCTAACTGTAGAGCTAAGATGGGTTTCCAAAAGTGAGTCAGTGAAGGAGTATGACTATCACCAATTCCAAACCAGGGAGTAGATGCCTGAGGCTTTTTAAATTTGCCCGAGGAATCCTCTGAATGTAGCATCTCTTCTATACCTGTGTCCTCAGCCAGATCTGTCTTTCACAATGCGTTTCTTTTATTGCATTTGTGTCCCTTTCATCATATGTTGGGACCTTGATAGTCACACAGTACAGATCTTTACAGGTGGGTCTCTGAAGATGTGAGGACACCCTGCTGGATCATTAAGCCAGGTAGGGACCTGAGACTGCTTGTCTTCAATATCAGCTGGGCCAAAGCCTGGGGATCTTTGAGAAATTGCAAGCAGTCCGTGGAGCCCTCAGCAACACAACTTCCTTACCTTAAGTCTTTGTCAAGGTCTTTAGTGTGCTTATGTTGTTCAAGGAGGAGACAGAATAATATCTCTCTTTAGGAAATAGAGCCTTAGACTAGCCCCTAATTATTTAAGTATTCCGTTTAGGTTGGCCTCAGTCTTCTAATCTGGAGAATGGAGAAGACTGTCTTCCTCCCAGAGTTTTTGTATGTGTTGCTTAAATGAGATCAACGATACAAGACTCCGAAACCTCTCACATTAGACCACTCAGATGGTGTCCGTGGGGGCCACTGACCCAACTGTGCTGGTTCTCAATGTAAATGGTAAAGGGAACCTGATCATTCCCCCCATGGGGCCCATGTTTAATTTTAAGCACACTGATGACATTGCGAACAATGCTGTACTTCCATAATGAGTTAGATATAAAGTGTTCATGAAGGAGGCGATGTCAGAGCTGTAGACTCCACCCCGCAGGAACTCGCAGTCCAGGAGGTGGAATGTCCGCCAGCTGGATCCTGCCTTAGATCACAGTTCGCCACCTAGACTGCACTTTACAGTCACCCAGGGTGCTTTCATGTACGTCTGAGAGCCAGGCCACCCTCCAGGCTTTTCGATGGGATTTTCTGGGGTGAGACTAGGGAAGCTGTGCTTTTACAGTTCCTCAGGGGACTCCCATACGGAGCCAAGGCTGAGAACTACTGCTCTGGTCACTTTACTTCTCCAAATGTGGTCCTGGATCAGCAGCATCGGCCTTACCCAGGAGCGTGTTGGAAATGCAGAATGTTAGTTCTCGCCCAGATCTTCCAAATCAGACCTTGCATTTTAACAAAAGGCCCACACAGTTCTTATTGCCCCTCTGGACAAGCTAGTAACAAGGCTTTCCAGCGGAGGGAAAAAAGGCAATCTATATTTTTTGTCTTAAAGTGAAAATGACTCCCATGTTATTACACATTTTTAATGTGTTAAAAAATACTACTTAAATACCTAAAATAAAAGGATGTGTTTGGGCTTTAGGAAAGGCTGCCTAATCATTTTGCTGGCAAAATGTGATTTGAAATTGTAGCCAAGATAATAGTAAGATAAATGGCAAGCATTGGGCTGTGTTTGGCTTAGTAATACTCTTGAAAGCATCTAATATAAAGGACACAAGGGAGAAAAAAATTATTTTGTGATTTTTTTGTGTGTAAAGACCTGTATCTATTGGGGCAGACATTACTTTTTTAAGAAGGAATTTAAAATGGGAGAGGTTGAATATAAAAGGGAGATTGAAAACAATAAATGAAGGCTTTGCCGCTTGTGGAAACACAAATACAGACAGAGGTGAACTGTATTTTCAAAGCAAAGCAAAATATTCACTGTCTTGGTGGGTGGAATTTACATAGATCTTGATTAAATATGCCTTCCCATGCTAAGCTGAAGACTTTGGCACAGCACACAGCCTTTGTACACGGAGTGTTGGTTATTTGAAATAGCAGAAAAGAGAGGTCAGTAGCTGCTGAGAATGAGCACACAAAAAAATAACCACCCACATACGGGGATGTCTAGGCTGAAAAGAGAAATTGCCTTTTGCCTTTATTGAGCATTTTTATTTGCTGGCTCCCATGCTGGCTGCTCCAAATACAGGGGGTGGCAAGCTGACTGGGTCTTTGAAGGGAAGCTCCTTTCCTGTGGAGTGGAGGTGGATGTGAACCCAGACCTCTTTGCTTTCTCTGTGATGCCAGGTCATCTGGAAGTTCTTGAGGACCTCAGTGAACAATGTCATTTCTTTACTTGAGGCCCAGAATCCACCTTGCCACTTTTTAGTGCTTTTCAGAACATCAGGATGGTATTTTATCCGTTCTCTTCCCTTCTTCATCTTACCTTGCTTGTCACCTCTTTGTTCCCTGGATTCTTAAACTATAGATAGTCTGCCTTTAGAAATCAGCATCAGAAAAGCTATTTCCTTATTACGTTGTTCCAGGATTCCCATTAATCCTCTGGTGAATATTTAAGGATTATTTGCCTGTAGGAAATTTCTGTCATCTTGCGTGGCAGCAAGAGAGACCGTTTTCACGATTCTTTCTGACGATTCAGCTGTGATCATAGCCTATGTAAGATCCAGTGCCCCAATGTTTTATTCACTTAGGATGTTTACCGTCCCAGTGCTATGTATGACATGAAGGTTCAGTTTGGTTCTATAGAAACTCCCTGACTTGAATGACCTTAGGTAAAGGTCAAGAGCAGTTTGTTCACGGACTACCAGGGTCTTAGGTTAAACTCCTCAAGCTGGTCAGGATGTAGTAAGCCTAACACACATCCATGTGCAGCTCTGTCCCTCCTGTCTAGGAGGAAAAGCAGCTACCCTAAATGCCCACGGCTCAATCCCCTTCCGTTCCCGAGACCACATCCCTCCTGGCCCCTAATGACCTCTCACCATTGGTTCCCTCTCTCCTCTCCTAGAGTTCCACTTTCTTGCTATCATCAGACCTGTCAACAAGTCACACCTTGGCCACAAATTTGCAGCAATGTTTTGTTTTACAGACCTGTTTTGTTTTCATTGAATTAGTATGCAGCATTTAAAGATCAGGAGATGTCACAGAAAAAGTCATTATTTTTTCTCATTAACACCCTAAAAGAAACAAAAGAGACAACCTAGCAAATTGGGCTAACTGGCGGCAATGCCTGCAGGGAGTCTCGACTGTTCCTTGCAGAGGGCCCACCACGCCTCTTTCTTTCACTTGGTCCATTCCTTTGTACCTTTGGATTAAATAATGAATAATTTTATTCTGTCATTTTCATTTATTCTCTTTTTATGTGTGTCAAATATTTTGTTTAATTCATTTCAAAAAAAATTCAATTATTATAGTTTTCATTTTGAGAAATTTTATCTGGCTCTTCTTCAGTTTTTTTGACCAGTCCTTGGAGTATCCGATTCTTTTTTCATATGTTCAAATTTCTCTTTTATTTCTTTAAGCATATGAAAAATAGTCATTTTACACCATGAGCCTGATGACTCCAATATCTGAAGACATTGTGATTCTGTTCCTGCCTTATGTTGTTCCTGCTCACTCATGGGTATTATTCCTGCTCACTCATGGGTGGTTCCTGTTTATGAGCTGCCCATTTTCCCTGAAACTTGACCCATGTGAGTTCTTTGAGGCTCTGGATGAAGTTGAGTTTCTCCACAAAAGATTTGTATCTGTTCCTGTCTATTACCTAGGTCAGTACCAACTCGGGACCATTGTAAGTCAAACTCTCTCTTCAGGTTTCTTGGACCACAGAGGTATTCCTGACACTAAGGAGTCCTGGCTGGAAGTGGGGCATAGCATGGGGTCACCTCCACTGGACTGTACTGACACATGCTCATCTCCCGAGCTACTGACCCTTGGCCAAGCCTCTGGCATCTGTTCACTAACAATAAAAAGTGCTCTGTAATCTTGGACAGTGAGTTGTTTCACAGCAGAAGGGGGCAACCTGTCAGCATTGTTTAGTAACAATATTTGGACCTATGCCTTGTTCTGGTTTTGGTGGAGGCTGGAGAGAGGGGCTGGGTTTCAGTGGTTGAGGCTGGCTATGTAGCTAGAATGTGTCTGTAAGAGAACCCCACCATGAACAGGTTACCTGGTACCAAGGTACCCAGGTGCTTCGCTCATCTGCCTCCCCACCCCAAGCACACACACACACACACACGCACTTACAGATGCATGTGCACACACGCACACATGTGCGCACACACCAGTGCTTGTTAGAGATCTGGAAACAAAGCTCTCCAATGAGGCCCAGCCACGAGAGGACAAAGAAGCCATGGCCTTTGGTCTCCTGATCCCTTTCCGAGCATGTCCTGCTGCTGCTGCGCTGAATTCCTTGTCAGCTATTCTGTGAGTATCAGCTGAGTCTGGGGAGGCCTTGCAGCAGGGGAACACCTACGGTGACCGGGGTGTAGTAAACACACTGAGGGGCTCCTATCAGCTTCCCTGCCTTGCTTGGGTGACATCTCAAGATCTTTCCCTGGGGCCCCACGCAGCTGACAAAGAGGGAGCTCAATGTTTTTCACTGTTTGCTGCAAACACACAGGGCTCCTCCTTTCACTCTGTTTCTGGATTCTTCGGAGGATTCTTTACTCCCAGTCCAGATCAGGGATGTATTATTTTATTCAGAATTGCTTTTCCAATAGGCAGCTTATTCAGTATATCCAATTTTCTAAAATGCCAGAAACAAAAATCCTCAAGCATATGTGTGTGATATACACACACATGAGAAATATGTGTGCCCATAAACATATAGATATCTATACTTATATGTATACATGCAAGTATTTTATATGTGTGTAGACGTGTGTAGATGCATACATACATGCGTAATCGTGACTCTTTACCCCACTGTAACCTGGCTTTCACCCCTTCTCCACTTGCCCATCCTTTACATTTTGCCGTCACTGAAGGCTTTGTCCTCTCTTTTCTCCTGTTCCATGTCTTTGTTCTACGTCAAACTACTGCCTGCTGCTCGCAGGCCACATGTGGCCCACTGCCTGCTTTGTAAATGAAGTGTTACACAAACACAACCGCATCCAATTGTTGCTGTGTTGTCAATGGCTGCTGTAACGGCAGAGTAGAACAGTTTCGACAGAGGCCTTCTGGTCCACAAAGCCTGAAATATTTACTCTCTGCCCCTTTCTAGAGGGAGTTTACGGACCCTTGTGCTCTTCTGCTCATACTTGTGGCTCTGATTGTCCCTTTGTAAGAGGATGAAGGTGTCCAAAGTGTCTCATTGTTGCGTTCTGTATGTCATCTTTTGGTGCCTGCTATTGTTGGAAATTACATGGTGTTTCCAACAGGATCGTGTCCTGGTTGCTGTGAAAAGTTCATTAAGCATCTCATGGGGAGTTATGCCTTGGGATGTCTCATGTTGGGTGGATAGATATGAGAGGACCACAATGACACCCCACAGGTCCTTATTAGGAGTCTGTGAAGAATAGGAGGAGATTTTCTGATTATGAATAATAGAATTGCTGACCTGCCTGGGACTGTTCCTGAACCTCTGACGTCAAGAAACAAAAAATCAAAACCACAGTGTCGCAGAGCCAAGCCAGGGGGATGGGCAAATGCAGCTGTGTCTTGACCACTGTTGGACACATCAGTAGAGATCCAGCCGCTCTGTTGTCCTCCTGCAGCACAAGCAACTGTGAAGTCCTGCAGTGGTCAGGCTGCCAGGGCGAGGTGGAGAAGGACTCACTCTAGCATAGCCGCTGCTTCTCCTCCAAGGGGACCACAGAGCAGGGAACCCTGGCTGTAGATCATGTTACCTTTAGGACTGAGGGCCAGGGTGTGGAGAACTTATAAGGCATGCTGTGCTTCTCTTTTAGTCACTGTGCCCCTCAAACTAGGCATCTGTTTTGAGAGTCTGGATGTCAAGAGGGCTAAGTTCAGTCAGTTGCAGGGTGGCTTAGCAGCGAGGTGGATAAGCTGTCCCTGTTCAGATAGGTCCCCTCTGAGCTCTCTGAGGACCAGGACTGAATCAATTGTCAGACACCCAGGGAAAGTCAGAGCCTGGAGGTTTGAGTCGTACTGTAGGTGAGGGGTTTGGAGAGCGCATTTCTAAAGGGCTCTGATCAGTAAAAGAGCCTCTACCCCAGGCTAGAGCTGGCCTCAGCAAGGGGCAGGCAGTGAGAATTTTGCATTTTGCTGATTCACCCACCGTCTACCTGAAGAAGGCTTGTGTTGCTCTCTTCCGAGGCCACGTCATCTCATTTACCCACATCCACCGTCCTCATATACGTTGAGCCACCAGACCAGGGGTCATGCATAGCACATCCAGATAACCCCAGAAGGGAATTTCCCTGAGTCATCTCTCCTGGTGCAGACTCATGCTGGAGTGTGTCTGCCCACACGTCCCAGGAGGTACTTCAGAGTCAATCTGAACTTGGCTCAGAACTCCTGCACTCTTTGCCCGTGTGTGTCCATGGCACCACCTGACATCCTGTCACCTCAGTGCAAGGCCTGGCCACTTTTTCAAAGGCCACTGCTTCTCCCAGCTTCCATCCCAATGACCACTGAATCCTATCCTTTGAGCCATTCACTCAGGGTCTCATCATTTCTCACTTATGTCGTCACTAAAGTGGCCTGACTGATCTCCTGCTCTGGACCCTGCTGTTCTCCTTGCTTCCTCTACTCGTCTCATTAGGTCAGCTCTTACCTCCCACCTTGCCGCAATTGCTTTTCTCTCCAGGAGGCAGCCCAAATTCCTTAGCATGGCCTAGGAACTTCATGTTCTGCCCTTGTCTAAACTCGAAAATACATTTCTAGGTTCACCCTCACTCCCTGCCTCTTAGCCCATCCAAATACTTTATTCATGTCCTGGTTTCTCCTGGAGGTAAGCCATGTCCTTCAGATCACTGTACTTGGCTGTACACACCATCCCCACAATGGACTGTATCACACTGGACTGTCCCCACACTGGCTTGTACCACACACTGGACTGTACCATACTCTGGACTATACCACAGTGGACTGGTCTACACACTTGACTGTAACCTTATGGGGCTGTATCACACTGGACTGTCCCCACACTGGACTGTACCACAGAGACCTGTACCACACACTGGACTACCATAGTGGATTTTCCACACTCTGGACTGTACCCTCACTGGGCTGTATCACGCTGGACTGTCCCCACACTGGACTGTACCACACACTTGACCGTACCCTCACTGAGGTATACCACACTGGGCTGAACTCTCACTGGACTGTACTTTCATTTGGCTACACCACGCTGTACTCTTCCACGCTGGGCTGTACCCTACTGGACTGTATCACACTGGACTGTACCCTCACTGAACTGTCCCCACTGTCCCACACTGGACTGTACCCACCCTGGACTGTACCATACCGGACTGTGCCATACTGGACTATACCCAAACTGAACTGTCCCCATTGTCCCACACTGGACTGTAGCCACTGTACCCATGCTGGCCTGTCCCACACTGGCCTGTCCCACACTGGGCTCAGGTGTATGGCAGCTCTCAGTCTCTCTGAGCCTCATTGGTCTGGTCTCTCTTAGACCCTGTGCTGGAATATAAGTTCCACGTGGGCAGGAATCTTTGTTGTACTCACAAATAAGTTCCCTTAACACAGAGCAGTGCTCAGCACATAGTGGGTGCTCAATAAATATTTGTAGGAGGAACGAATTTGAAGGGATTTTCTTTACAATCCATTGCAGTTCCGAACAGCCTCTCCTATCAGTAATTTTTTCTCTCTGTTCAAATGAAATCCCTCTGCTGCAAAGCAAGCCTGTCGCCTTGTCTGGCAAACCAGTTAGGCTCCCTTTGCCATGAGAAACAGTAACCTGCCTTCGAAGGATTTGCTGACATTTTTCTCATCTACTGTGAGTAATTTTGATGTCTTGAATATTTCCTCAGAAACTTACTATTTTCACAGACTAATCTGAAAAGGGCCCACATTAGGTGGGCAGTTTCTGATGTTTACAAAATAGTACAAGGTTTGGGCTTTTCTCTTCCAAAACCCATAGTGTTCTTGAAAACAATGCCTGCTGCTCAAATGGGTTCACGGTGTGCTCTGGTCTGGAAAGGCCTGTGAACCTGAATACCTACAATTTTCGATCTGTTTCTAATGGCAATCATCAGGGAATAAAAAGTGGCTTCCTCCCCCAGTCTGGTGGAAAGCTCTCTGTTGGCAAATGTAGCTATTTAAGATTTGTCCTCCTAATGCCAACTCAAGACCTGGAGGATTCTTTGTCCCGCAAGGGAAGATTTCCTCAGAAATGTTGAAATTGGGAAAGAGATGATGACGCTTTGTCCGCCTTCTCTACTCTGCCCATCCTCCTGGCTGTGCCCGCTAATGGGAGGATGAGAAGGGGGTCAGGTGGAGAGAAGGGGTGAGGAGGAAGGGCAGCATTCTAACTGAGAACAAAGCACTCCCCTGAAACACAGCAAGCAGGACTTGAGATGCCTAAAGAACTGGGACCCTGAGCTACTTTGTTTGACGTTGTTGAGAGTCTCAGGTGGCCTTGAGATGAAAAGAGTGCCAGAACCAGCCTGTGCTATGCACCCGTGGGGGCAGTGAAGGGTTGTCAGGATGGCCAAAACTCTACTGGCCTCCCAGGTTGTCTCCTTCTCTTTAGCTGTACCTCCCGGGTAGGCATCTCCATACAGAAGCCTGAAGAATCTTTCTAAATCAGAAACACGAGTGAGACCTGTCTCTTCTTCCTATCCCTCAATATTCCCCATGATGCATAGACTCAAGCCGGTGCTCTATGGTGCTCTGTGACCTGGCTGGTGCCTCCCTCGCTGGCTTCGTTTCTGCCCTCAGCCTACCAGAGCTGTAGCGCTCTGAGATCCTCAGAGTCCACAACCTCCTGTTTCTTCTGTCCATGCCTCCTTCCTATTGTTTCTCTCTGGGATGTCCTTCTCCTATTTTCCTTACTGGGCCAAATTCTACTTATCCTTTAAGATTCAATTTGTGGGTCTCTCATTCCGGGAAACCTTCCCGCACTCTCATTGCCGAAGTATTTGTTCAGTTGTAAGCATTTATTGAGTGCCTACTGTATGCCAGATGTTAGTGATAGAGCAGAGATGAAGACTCGGGCTTCACCCTCGAGGAGCCAACAGACTGGATATCCAAGTGTCCTGGTTCTAGTCTGTGGGCTTCAAAGAGTGAGAAAATCAAGGGACCATTCATTGTATACAGTAAGCATTTAATCATTATGTGATGAATTTTGCTTAAAAGTTAAAAACGTAGCATAACTTTCAAAGTCACAGCACTATGTCACCATTTAGATATCTAAGTATGATATTCCCTTCTATGGCAAACATGGATGCTAGTGTTATTACATATATTTATTAGCAGAATGTGCTGTTTTACCCTCATTCTGGGGTCGACTGGAACAGAAATGGAACTTTTCTCCAGCATGAAGATTTCACCACACCCCGCAGAAAGCCTCTCATTCTGGGCTCAGAAAAAACATTGGAAGTTTGTGTATAATGTTGCCCCGATGGTATGCCATGGTTGTTCTGGAAATTATGATAGTGTTTATTATTGAATGAAGAGCAAAAATGAATCTAGTAAAACAAACCTATAATATTGATGCTGAGCAATCTTGGAATGTTGTTATTTTGTTTTTACCTTCTGCGTTTGTCAGAAGCCTTCCGCTATGTGGAAGGGCACACTGGATTTGTGCATCTGCTGGCCCCATGAGGTAATTCATTGCCGACAATAAAAAGGAGCATTACCTAATTCAAACTTTTATTATGCTAATGTGTTGGGCAACCATAAAAGGCAGCTAGGCAAATGATTTATTGACCACCTGATAGTGAGGGGACCTGCCTAAGGCGCTGGAAAGTTTTCCTCAGTCCATGGAGACCAATGGGCAGAATTGATAGTTTTCAGGATCTAGGTGTTAATATGGGAAACAACTAGTCCAGCAGCCTGAACGTCCCCATTGATATCCAATAGAAGCTTTGCTGCAGAGTTACACCCGTGAGAGATCAAATCTCATATTCTAACAATTTTCTGTCAACAGCCATTTGTCAAGCACAATGAGAAGAGTCATAAAGGTTGAAGAGATTCAGGGTTGCTAACATGGTACACAGTGGTGCTCAGAAAACTGAGGATGCTCGCTGACCCTACGAGGGTCACTGGAAACGTTTTTAGGACTAAATAAGATGGTTGGAGTTGAATGGCACGGCCTGGCCCTGCAGAAAAGCAGCTCATTTAGTTTTGGTTTTAGCCTTTTGAGAGACATGCTCTGTACCCAGTGATAATGACAGTGATAATGACATGAAGCATATTATGATCCTTTTAACAGCCCGCTTTGGCAGGCCTCCCCAGTTTGGGGAACCAATTCCTCCAAATGGAACAAGAGGGTGGGTGAGTTTCCTGTTGACGTGCAGTCACTCCACAATTCAGTGGCTGAAACAACAGCTATTTTATTGCTCACTACTCTGAGGGTCAATGATTTCAGCAAGGACAGTAGGGGAAGGGTGATGGCTCATCTCTGCTCCACATGGTGCCAGCTGGGCATCTCCACTGGTGATGGAGGAGCCAAGATGCCCCCACTCACCCAGCTGGGGCTTTGATAATGGCTGTCAACTGGAGCAACTGGGTTCTCCTCTGTATGGTTCCTCTCCTTCAGGGCTTTTTGCTCCCCACGGCCTCCCACTCTGCCAGGATACTGGTCTTCTTCAAATGGCAAGAGGACAAAAAAGGAAGCTGCCGTGCCTTCAGGCCTGGACTCAGATGTCCCACAGCCTCCCTTCTGCCACATTCTTTTGGTGAATGCAGGTCACAGGATAGCTGAGGCTCAAGGAGAGGGGAAAATAGACTTCACCTTTTGGTGGGGAGAGCAGCAAATTCACACCGCCAAGAGCATGAGGATGGGAAGGATTGATTTGGTCATCTTAGGAGACAATCTACCACGGATGGTGATGCTATAATCACTTTTGAATGTTCAATCAGCTTTGGAAGTCAGTGCCATGCCCTTTTATCCCTGAGCACTATAGTTAGAGAAACAGCTGAGGTATGTTGTCTCTTTCCATCAGCACCACTGTCCAAAGTTTGGCCATCACATGTGGTATGGACACCAGATAAGCCAACATGCTAGCAAGGTGATACTGCAGAGTAGTCAAGGTCCTCACTGATGATCTGGCTTCCACAGTCATCTGTCTGTCAGCTGGTTTAAAGATATCTTTCAAAGAGGTGACTGATTAAAACTGAATTTACGTTATTGAGCTAAACAATATGGAGCTGAAGTCAGTCCCCTAATATCTTCTGGAGGGACTCTAGGGAGCTGTCTAGCTGGCTAGTTAATTTTGAGACATTTCTTCATCACCTTGTGTTGGACAAACCTTGTGTCCTTTATAAAAACCTTATTTTTGGGTTCCATTAGGCTGCTAAAATGTTTATTTCATCCTTGCCATCATTTTCCAGGATCACCCCCTCTCATTGCCAGTGAATGATCCCGGGAGCTCTTCCATGGTTGCTTAGCAACAAGCTAGCTGGGACCAGGAGCTACCCATGTTTCTAGAAGGATAGGATGACATAACACCCAAAATCAACTTTCCAAATGGTGAGAGACCCTCCAAGATTCGACGTACTAGCATTGAGGACTATGCACCATCTAATTCCTTTGCCTGTGAATTCTAGCCAGCCCCAAGTAATGTTCGTAGGTATTTTCAAGTCCTTGCTGGACAGAAAAACTGGTCTGCTCTTACAGCTCAGACAGTCAACTATTTCTCCCAACCAAGTTTCCTATGGAAAAATAGAATACATTAGAATATGTGCAAATAAGGGCTTTGAGTTACTATTTATTTTCATGACCAAGCATGCACACACACACATATGTTTAGATAAAGAAATGTACTCAGTAGATGCAACTGATCCTGACCCCTAGGTGAAGGAGTAAATGTGTGGCCCCCTGGCTAAGTATAGAGCATCATTCTCCAGCAAGAACAATTCCAAGGCAAGTTCTTGTGACCCAAGCAGAGCAATCAGTGTCTTTCCCTGGAACCGATATATTGACACTGGAACAAAGAAGCTCTGTCTTACTATGTGGTTACTGGTTGGTCATTTTCCCAGCCTCCTGGAGAAGGTTCCCCGGGTTTGGTAGGAGACAACAAGGACAACATACAAAAAGAGATGGCAGAGAGTTTCTGGTCGGACTGAGACCCCGGTTATTGTCCTGAAGGTCCTGAGCTGTGTAGGTCTTCCTTTGACTTCTGTGAACCTTTGTAATACTGTCATAGAGAAAGATAAAAATTGTGTAGGCTAAGTGGATAATTTACTCATCCAGATAAAGTTAAATGAAATTAAATGAAAAATATGTAATGCAAATGTCTTCTGGCCTAATATCCCCTTCTGCTGATTGCATTTTAGCTGTAACAATATCTTCTATTCTGTATATTCTTCTGCAATGTGATCTTGATACTTCATCCGCCAAGATGTGCAGTCTCTGTTCCCTTCCTTCAGAGCTGGGCAAGCTCGTATCTCATTAGTAATGAATAGAAGGTGACAGAAGTAATGCTGTGTGACTTCTGAGGCTAGGTCATAAAAACAATGCTGCCTTGACCTTGCTAGCTGGGACACTTTATTTGGGAGCCCTGGCCTGCCACAGAGGAAATTTGATTCCCCTGAGGCCACCACGCTGTGGGGAAGCTCAGGCCAAGGGAGAGGCCATATGTGGGTGCTCCAATGGATACTTCAAGAGAAGATCCTAGGTGAAAGTCAGCATCAATTCCCAGATAATAGATGAAGATACCTCCAGAGGATCCCAAACCCCAACCGTCAAGTCATTCCCAGCATGGTATTTCTGGGAGGTCCACAAAGGGTCTCTCACAGACATCTACAAAGCAGTCTGTCTGCTGTCTCAGCTGTTGTCACATGATCCATCATTGTCATTGCCTTTCTTCTCCTGTTTGTGACTCTGCCTGGAGATTCCCCATCCCTGCCTTTGCCCTTCCCCCAACTCTCATTTCCACGTCCCTGTTAAAGAAGAATGATTCCGAGACTTTCAGTACATTCCAAGGCTGGTGAAGACTCAGTGTTGGGGCAGGAAGAGAACTATGTCTCCAATTTTCAGTCACACTTTGTCACTTGGGCTCCAAAGCATCTCAGAGTGTTACAAAGCCACTCCTCAACAGTTTCATGCTGGCCCTGGTAGCCATACTTCTTCAGCAACACTCACATAGTGCTTACTACAGGGCAAACACTATTATAAGCACTTTAACAGTATTAACTTACTTAACCTTTATAATAACCTCATGAGTTTCCTTGTTGCCTTGTTTTAAAAGATGAGGATACTGAGGCACAGTGAAGCTAAGTAACTTTCCCAGGGTCACCCAGCTAGAAAGTGGTAGAGCCAGGATTCACATCTAGGCAGTCTGCTCAAAAGTCCATGCTTTTAACCCCTGTCTCTGATGGTTCCTTATGGGCTCATATCTAGTCAATGTGGCCGGGAGAGGACAGAGACCACACTACCTCCTCTGTCTTCCTTGTGTCTCTCACATCTCCATCTCAGTTATGCTGGTTGATCAATCTGTGTATGTGTGTGTGCACACAATCACGTGTGCTTGTGTACCCATGCTTTTCTCTGCTGCATGCACTTGGAAGCTGATTATGGCTTATCTGAGTCTATGGATTGAGGTAAGAACAGCCAATGTTTGTTACAAGAGATGAACAAGTCCCAAGCCAGTCAACCCTAAAGGCATCTGGGTTTTTAAGAGCTTTCCAGGCCCTTGATGAAACCAATCAGGCCAGACTAATGATTGTTTGCCATTCATTCTCATAGGGTTTAATGAAGATAAAGGGGCTCTCTTTACGTGTCCAGTTGGGCTTGACAAATTAACCAGGCTGCTGAAGGGGTACATGTGAACAGAATATTTGTCCTCATAATGTTCATTAGGAGGGAGAGAGTTAACTAACCTTTTTTTCTGTTTCTTTTCCCAGGGCCCAGTGCAAGCCGCGGAGCTGAAACAGCATCTCTAATCTTATTTCCTATGAACCTCTCACTAACTTCTCCTTTTACGATCTTTTCACGGCTGTTACATTGAATCAGTATCATTATGTGTTTAAAAAAATATTATGCTCTGTGTCTCAGAGCTAACTCTCCAGAACCGAATATTCTAGCCCCTTTTCTTAGGAGATGACAGGCTGTTAGAAATCTGGAAAGGGTGGGGGTTTGTTTGTTTGTTTCTGGGGTCCTCTTGGCAGGAGCTGAGAAATGAGGTGAAAGCTGCGGTTCTCAGACTTTTGCTGTAGGTTTACGGTATGACCATGAGCATTCCCAATGGCAGATTGCAAAAATGGCCCCGGATTCCTCCCTTCCCTGAACGCACACTTCTTTGCAGTGTGACTTGGTCACTCTTCTCCTCTAGAGGTGGAGCCTGTACTCCACACCTTGAATCTAGCCTTAGACAATCTGTTTTGTCCCGTGGGATGTTAGCAGAGGTTTGAAGGACATTTCTGCTTTGGGGTTTCCTCTCTCTTGCTGCACCTGGAAACTTAAGACCCTTATGTCACCCAGCCTAAGCTATCCTGCCAGAGGGTGAGAGAACATGAAGAGAAGAGCTCAAGAACCCTAGTTGACTGAGAGCCTGCCAACTGTCAAGCATGTGAGTGAGG